>NC_041219.1:20805618-20823014 GCF_002837175.3 Physeter macrocephalus
ATTTTCATTTTGTTTATGTTTTCCTTTGCTGTGCAAAAGCTTTTAAGTTTCATTAGGTCCCATTTGTTTATTTTTGTTTTTATTTCCATTTCTCTAGGAGGTGGGTCAAAAAGGATCTTGCTGTGATTTATGTCATAGAGTATTCTGCCTATGTTTTCCTCTTATAGTGTCTAGCCGTACATTTAGGTCTTTAATCCATTTTGAGTTTATTTTTGTGTATGGTGTTAGGGACTGTTCTAATTTCATTCTTTTATATGAGCTTTGTAGAACTCTTAAACAAATGGTCCAGTAAAAGAGAAAGAATAGGAAAGAAACTACCAAAAAGTAGGAAAATCAAACATACCAAATAAATTCATGAGAATGTGGTATCAGGGAAGTAAAGGTTAAAGTGTTTCAAAAGGACTGAATAGTCAACCTTTATATACTGGTGGGAAAGCAAGATGAGAACTGAAAAGTGTCCAGTGGATTTATCAACAAGAAAGTCAAATAGCTACTTGAGAAGGTTTGGAAGAGTCATGAAGGTAGAGTAAGATTGGAGAGAAGTGGAGGTAGATGGGGTCATGGAAATGGTGTCTAGAAAACAAAAAACAAAAAACTCTTTGAGAAGTGTGTGGACAATAGCAGAATACAGATGGCATCTACAGGGCAATGTGTCATCCCAGCCACGGATTGTTAGGTATGTATGGTTCACATAGACTTCCAGTGGGAAGGATTTTACGGAGAAAATAAAACTGATGATTAGGAGAAAAGATTTGGCAGACTGAGGTGAATACCTGAGAAGTCAGAAGTAGAGGAGTGTTTGAACCCTGATATAAGTTTGGGTGTTTCCTCCCACTATAAAAGGTGGAAAGAGAGGGATGGGTGTAGACTGAAGTAAGCTTTTTAGATTTGGAGGCAAAAGAACATGGGGGGACCCCGTCAGATGATTTCTACTTTCTCAGTGAAACAGAGGCAAGATTATCAGCTGTTAGAAAAGCAGGTGGGCAAAGAAAGCAAAGGAAATTTGAAAAGCAATTAAAAAATTAATTTTCTAACAAGTAACATTTTAAAAAGCAGACTTTGAAAACATTGTCTGGAAGGAGCGAATGTGTGACAAAGTGTCTCATTGTCTTTGTGATTATGAAATAAGGCATTTGCATGCTGTTCATAAACTTCAGCCTTTTCTCCACACAATGACAAAGTGATAAGAATGTTTAATGGGGGAAGAGATAATTTTACCTGGACTGGGCATGAGGCATGCTGGGAAGACATCATGATACAAAGTGGCCTCTACTCTAAGCCATAAAGGACAGACAAAACCTGGATACCAGACAATAGAAAAACCATGTTCTTGGCCTAAATAGCAAAAGTAAAGGCTTGAAGGTAAAAAAATTTGGGGGATCCTGCTGTGCCATACTCATCAGGGGGCACATGTGCTCTACTTGCTTTTCTTTCCTCCTCATGAAATAGCGTGTGTGTGCGTGTGTGTGTGTGATGACAAAGTCAACTTCCTAAAGGTAAAGGTGATAATGAAAAGAAAAAATATATATATATATATACATATATACCATTAAACATGATTCTTTCCCTAGAAGGAAACTCTTGTCCATCTGAAATTTATTTCAAAATTGGGAAAGGAGGAAACTAAATGAATTGGGACTTACTGCTGTTGTTGTTGCCTGCTGCAGGTGCCTAAGGGCAACATACAATCTTTAACAGGGAAGAAACCACAGAATGTTAACTGAATTATTGTTATTGTTATCATTATTATTATTTTAACTATAAGGACTCATGGTGATATAATTTCTTTTTTTTTTTTTGGCTGAGCTCACCTTCAGACCAGACTCTTTTTCAGGGGCAGGGCTGTCTTTATATTTCTTTCAGTACAACGTACACAGCTCAAGTACTTAAAATGGGTTGTATTAAATGTATGCATAATTTAAAAGAGGGTAAAAGGGAAAAATGGCATTGCAATGGTTTTTCAGGCTCATGTATTAAAGGGTGGAATTATTTTTTTAATCTGAAAAATTAATGCTCATTGCATTTATTGTTGTACCTGACTGTTCCTGACTCTGTGTGTAAGACACTTTTACCTATTTTTCCTTAGCTACAACCTCAATACAAAATACTTTCAAGTACATGTGTTGAATCATCTTTAAATCTATGCAGATATTAAACATTACATTTCTTTTACAAGCTGCATATTTCTTCTCAGTGAAATATCTAGCAAGGTAGAGAGTCAATAAATGCTTATTAAAATGATCAAATGAACATGAATATTTATTAGTGACTTATTAGAGTGACATTGCCAGCTTCTTATACCTTTGAAGCTGGGAATACTACTCTGGGATAAATTCCTAAAAAGATTCATATTAAAATTTCATGGATTATATATATATAAAATCACAAATGTAATTCAGCTACTGAAAACTACAGACAAGTTCACCTCAAAACATAGATTTAGCGTTCAAGGCAGGTGATTGGTTATAAAGTCTTTTTGATATTTACATAATCATTTTCTGAACAAATGTTTACCAGGAAAATGAAGAGTTAATCAAATGCAAACTTAAAATGATAAGCTTCTGTAGGGATTACATAACTGTAATGTATAAATCTGCCATTATCTAAAATTAATTGTGCACATGTCAAATATTTGTATATATTTATGTGTATATATACATAGGCATATATTTATATTCTCAACTATTTCCTGTCATTTTAGACAGATATGAATTCAGTTAGAGTTTATAACAAGGACAGATTTTTGTGGAAATATTGAAGTATATTACAGATCAAAGAAATTATTGTGAAAAACAAAATCTTGTATTTTGTATATATACGTAAAGTTATATTATTGAGAGCTGCATGCAGACAAACTCACCCAGAATTACTATCCCCAGCTTTTCCAATTTTTAAAATGAAAGGAAGCTAGAGTGGTCTGAAATGCCTGCAAGTAAACCCAGAGGGCAAATTTGGTTGGGTTCTTGAAGCTTTATGGTGGTGAGCTGCTGGGCATTAATAACATCACTGGTCAGGGGAAAACTTAAACACATGGATTCACTCTCAGCCTTGGTGTCAGAATACTGACTTTTTTCCTTTTGTCCTGACCAGGAGATCTAGAGTATAAAACATAAAATAACACCACATTTCATTCTCCAGAAGAGTACATTAAGACTCCCCTACCTCCAGTACAAATTTAACATGTACAGTATAACTTAGTGTTTCAGTTTTATTTCACTGTAACGTACAGGCAAAAAGCATAATGAAAAAACAGTTCAAAAGAAAAGAAAGCATTTTATGACTTGTTACACAGAACAGCTTCTCTTCTCCCTGACCGCATTATGGTTTAAAAGGATTTCTTATCAAACTCTCACTATAGCAAAGAAAAAGAAAGCTTCTCTTACCAGAGTGGAATAAAGCTTCAACCTTGCTATAACATTTTCTGCAGCTTTTGTTTGAAAAGACAGACCCAAAGCGGCTTTGTGCAAACAACTGATCTGGCTGATCTCCAGTCCCTGCACAAAAAACAGTATAATTGGCTCTCAAAAAAGTGTTGTAAACATTCATCATGATGGCACTTGCATGTTGAATCTAGTCACTGTTACCCTAGTAAACTTTTTCCAAACAGGCCAATTACGTTTCTGCTTTCAATACTTGCTGTTTGATTTTCTCTATTCATTGCTGAGATTAGTATCTTTAAAGAAACCATGAATTTGTGAGTGTCAGTTCTACTACTATGTCAATACACTTGGGTTCTGAAAGGGTGGGTCAAGGTTTTTTAAAAAGCATTTTAAATCAGATGACAAAGATAAATACATTTACTTGGCATCTGTTATGCTTCATTTTGAAATTTGACAATATTCAGTCCCTTATTTATATGCTAATGAGAGATCAGTATTATTAGGTCTCTTACATTCCTATTTGATAAAAGTCAAGTGACCACTCCACATCTCTACTTTGCACAGAAACCACATCAGTAATGTCTACAACATACCCTAGAGTCTGAGACCAACTATGTTGGATTTCTAAGTCTTGTATTCCACTGTTCCTCTTCCCAAACCTTCAGAGGGGTCCAAACACAATCATATCCTTTAATTTTTATGGGAGCAATGAAGGGTTACACAGCTGGACTTTTTTCTTATTTTTAAACATATAATATTCATGAGAGCATTAATCGATTATAACTGTGAGAGGCATATTTATTACCAAGAAAAAGTGAACACTAGATCAAAAAATAAGCTTCAATGAAAAACAATCTCAAACTGTATCATTTCCAACAATGATCTGAGCAATACATTCATCTTACAACCATATGAGTATGTGATCTTTGTCTTGCTTCCCAAGTGTATGAAGCCTGGTTAATAGTTATCAGCAGTGCCACCATTTGAAAAATATGAATTAACTGCATAGAAGGTTGTGGGGCTATTTTGCATTTTTATATTTGATAGTTTAGCTTTCATCATACAAATTATACAAGTATATCAAAACAATTTATGACTATACAAATTAAGATTGTATAAATCTCTAAAAATATAAATTATGACAATTTATGTTTCCTAGAAGTAAAAATCTAGATATTCTACAAGTGTAAAATTCTATGTATTGCTGAGCCTTTAAAAGTAACATCTTTAACTAAATTTAAAGAACTTAAAGCCTTGAAAGCAGAATATTCCTTATTTTTATCTGTAGATATCAGTGCCATTTAAAAATTTTAATTATGATTCCAAATACTACAGACAGATATACATATACTACTCTTCCAAGAACACAGATGACTCATATTCTCATTATGTTACTTAGAGAGACAGAGTGGAGGAGGAAGCCCTTCACACTGTTGGGTTTTTTTTCTTTTTTTTTTAAGGTTAGTATCAGTGAACTGTTGTCTCCCTTATTATATAACATTTGCCTTTATAAAATTTCCCACTAACACATTCTTATTTAATTCTTTCATCAAAATAGTGAAGAGGGCATTAAGGCTCTCCATTTTACACATGAGAAAAATAAGGCTCATAAAAGAGAAATGATTTGACAAATTACTGTAGTAAATACTTAACGGTAGGCTCTTCTGATGTTGTTCAACGAGGTCCTAAATCACTTCTTCTAAAACAGTATTTCCAAGATTAAAAGAAAAGTTTGTGTTTTCAATTTCTTTCAAGTGGAATTCCTGAATCATATAGTAGTCCTCTTTTCAATTTTTTGAGGAATCTCCATACTGTTTTTCACAGTGGTTGAACCAATTTACATTCCCACAAACAGTATTACAAGGGTTCCCTTTTCTCCATATCCCTGCCAACACTTGCTATTTCTTGTCTTTCTGACAATAGCCTTCCTGACAGTTGTGAGGTGACACTATTCAAAAAGTTATATGCACGCCAATGTTCATAGTAGCATTATTTAAAATAGCTAAGATTGAAAGCAATCTAAAGAAACAGATGAATGAATAAGGAAGATGTGTATATACACAATGGAATATTACTCGCCATAAAAAGAATGAAATTTTGCAATATGAAACAAAATAGATGGACCTGGATAGTATTATGCTTAGTGAAATAAATCAGAGAAAGACAAATATTGTATGCTTTCACTTATGTGTGGAATCTAAAAAATAAAACAGAAGAACAAATACAACAAAACAGAAACAGACTCACAGATACAGAGAACAAACTAGTGGTTACCGGAGGGGAGAAGTGTGGGAGGGGGAGAGAAGGGGGAAAATAGGTGAAGGGGAACAAAAGGTACAAACTACTAGGTATAATATAAATGTTACAAAGATGTAATGTACAGCACAGGGAAAATAGCCAATATTTTATAATAACTTTATATGGAGTATAGTCTATAAAAATATCAAATCACTATGTTGTACACCTGAAACTAATATAAGTCAAATATACTTCAATCTAAAAAAAAAGAATTTAATGAGACAAAAGGTTTATGTGCTTTAGTTTGCTGATTTGAAAGAGGGAATAAACATTTAGAGAATTATTATAATGCATTTGCAGCTGTAATACACTGAGGAAACAAAAGGTCTCTTCCTAGGCCTAATGATTTCGGAAATGATTAGCAAATGAACTTTGAAAAGATAATTCCTTGTGATTTAACTTTAAACATTTTTTTTAAATTTAAGAATTACCTATTAAATATCTACTAGGTAAAAGATTATTTAAGTTCTTAGGATACAATAGTGAACAAGATAAGTATTTTCCCTTTCTTTATGTTATTTTCAATCTTAATTACAATGGATGGGATTGCTTTAAATTTTCCTCACTGAGAAAACAGTAGCCACTATATAGGAGTTCCCAACTCTCCTAATCCACCCTACCGATCTACCAAACTCCTTTGAACTTTACCCATGAACCCTTGTAGATGTTCAAAGAATTTTCTCATGCTAATCTCTCTCATTCATATCATTTACCCCCTCTGCACTAAATCATTCTCATAATTTAAAATCCTGTTTTAACATTTCCCTGTATTTAAGGATAAAACCCTCCAACCAACAATGTATCTCTTCAATTCAATATATTTGAATTGCACTCTCTCATGTCAATATATTTCTTCATTTGAAAATATCTCAAAAGATCTTTCTCACTTTTCAGTTCCTTCTCAGCTAACACTTAGCCCATACTCTCAAGTCACTAAAATAAATTTCATCTTACCTGATCACTCAATAGTTTCTGAACTCAATTAACTAATTTCTTCCTGAAACATTGTTTTCTCTTGGCTTTAGTGATGCCATATGCTTGTGATGTTTATCATCGCTTGCAGGCCTTCCAATTTAGGTTCATTTGCTGGCTTCTCCTCCTTTGCCTGAATAATACTATTTGGTTGGTCCTGAACTCTGTTCTCTTCTCAGTCTATACTTTTCCTGTAGGTGTTCTCATTCAGGTCCATGGCTTTAATTATTATCTATATCCTTTTGACTACCAAATTTATTTCTGCAGCCTGACCTTTCCACTGTACTCCAAATGTGACTCTCCATCTGCTTATGGATCTCAATTCTTGGCTCTCTAACAGGCATTTTTAAATTCAAACATGGCCAGAAAATCATTGATTCTACCATGTCTTTGCAATTCTTGCCTTTCTCCAGTTTTTAAAATTATTATTATTAGTAAAATTCACCAATTGTTTAAGCTAAAAACAAAAGGGTTTAAAATTTTTTTTTATTATGTTAAAAATGCATAACATAAAATTTACTATCTTAACCATTTCTAAGTGTACAGTTTGAGAGCATTAAGTATATTCACACTATTGTACAACCATCTCCAGAGCTTTTTCAACTTGCAAAACCAAACTTCTATATTCAGTAAACAACAGCTCCCCAACAGCAATGACCTATTGATATATACAATGATATAGAGCAATCTCTAAGTAATTATGCTGAATGAAAGAAGAAAAACAGAATGAATTCATACTGTATGATTTTTTTTAACATCTTTATTGGAGTAAAATTGCTTTACAATGGTGTGTTAGTTTCTGCTTTATAACAAAGTGAATCAGCTATACATATACATATATCCTCATATCTCCTCCCTCTGCTAGGTGGCTGCTTCCCACTAGCTATCTATTTTACATTTGGTAGTGTATAGATGTTCATGCCACGCTCTTCATTCCAGCTTACCCTTCCCACTCCCCGTGTCCTCAAGTCCATTCTCTACATCTGTGTCTTTTTTCCTGTATGATTTAATTCATATAAAATTCTAAAAATGTAAATTAATTTATAGTGACCTGGAGACTAGAAAAAGGGGTGGTAAAGCTTAGGAATAGCCAAGGGTCATAAGGAACCTTTTGTGGGTAACAGATGAGTTCATTATCTTGATTGTCTTGATGGTTTCATGAGTATATACATATGTCAAAACTAATCAACTTGCACACTTTAAATATGTATAGATCAATTTGTGTCAATTATGCTGCAATAACATTTACAGTAAACGTGTTCATAAAACTGAAATTAACAAGAAAATGATATTCAATCTAATATTTAAAGGCAAAAATATTTGTACAGCCATTCCACACAAAAGGATGTCCACATGACCAATACCATATGAAAGAGTGATCAACAGTACTTCTTATCAGGCAAATGCATGATCACCATATTGAATAAAGTGTCTAAAACATTATTTTAAGATTTGGGAAGAATGCAGAACAAGTACAACTCGTATATAACACTTAATGTTTAGCAAATTGGCACAAGCACTTTGAAAACTGTCGGTATAAACTGAAGCTGAATATATACTTACCCTATGATTACCTTATGACCCAACACTACAATCCTAACTTCATACTCAAAAAATATATGAATGTGGCAACAAAAGGTATACATTATATTGTTTACAGGAGCTCACTTTGCAATAGCCAAAAGTTGAAAACTATACAAACGTCCATCAGCAGTAAAATGGACAAATGTATTTCAGAATAGTCATGTAATATAATAAAATATGTCAATGAGAATTAACTATTATTATACATGACAACATGGGTGAGTCTCTTTAGCATAATGTTGAGAAAAGATGTCACACACAAAGAGTATATCGTGCATGATTCCATTTACACAGACTTCAGAAATGGTCAAAATTAATTTATGGTAATAGAAGTCAGCCAGTTGTTATTTGGGGGTTAAACTGAGGATAACTAGGAAGAGGTATGAAAGAGTTTCCTAAAATATTGGGAATATTTTCTTTCCTATTATGTTTATACTTACTTAGAGAGATATGTTCACTGTAAAAGCTTACTGTCATTCACTTAAGAGTTTGTGCTTTTCTAGATATGTATGTTTCAAAAAAGGTTTTCAATATATATATGTTTATATCTTTATGTGTGCGTATGTATATATATACACACAAAAATATATAATAAAATCATATATGTTCTTTAGAAAAGAATTTGAAATGTTTGTGAAAACACATTGCTAAGTCAATAGTCCATTTTGATAATGGACTATTAATAATGAAAACAAATCACACAGATAGGGTTAAAATGTTCCAGGAGGAAAACAGCCATGTGAATAATTATTTATCCCTGGAAGGCTGCTCCAGATGACATTGTCAAGGTAAATAATGCATTTATTTTCTCAAAATAATACACCATGATAGCACAGATATTGCTCTGTATTTATTTTATATTACCTCTTTATGAAACTTCTTGAGGTTCTGACAGAGAAAAAATCTTGCTTTTGGGGGCAGATTTACAAAATCAATCTTTTAGAAAAAAGGAGAAACATAAAATAGTACCTTATCATTTATATTATCTTGTTGCTTTTTTCCTCACATTATTAATTTGAATTTTATGTATTGTTTTCTATATTATCTACTGTTCTCATAATAAGATGAAAACTGCTATCATGGCTTAAAGTTAATCACGTAACATTCTTATATGAATATGATTAGCCAAGGTGGAAAAAGTGTGTTTATCACAGTGATACAAAAACAGGCTTGAAGATACATAAATTTTTATAAGTTGTATATTGTTGCTATGCCTCATTTTCCTCATCTGTGGAAAGGAGATGGTAATACTCATCTTCTTGACTGATTGTGAGGAGGCAGTAAGATAACAAATGTGAAGTGCCTAGAACAGACTTTACATATTGGAAATGAAAGCATTACATGCAAAGCTACAAAATATGTTCTAATCTAAACACTGACCTTTAGCACATCATGCACTAGTAAGAAGATGCCTAGTTTGACCATGTATCACTAGTGTTTTATGTAATACAAAAGCTTGAAATATAATGATACAAAATGAATAAAAAGATTAAAAATACCAAGGAGAACAGATAGTGTAGAATAGTGGCCCTAAAGCAGAAACAGTATTCTAAAAGTATTCATTCTTTCTCTGAATGAACAGAATTCTGTTTATACAACTGTGACTGAACACTTCAGTCTGAGTGAAAAAGAATGACTGGAAACACCTTGGCCATAACTTAAAGTAAACAAGAACTGTGTCAATAGACTTTAAAAGTTTAGAGATGATTATTTATTACTAAATAAAAGCATAAAGTCATTGCATTGCACAAACAACAGTTATAGTTTAAAAACAAAACAGTTTAATGGAATTGCTTTCAATAATAAGCCCATGGATTGACCAGAGTCTGATCTCATTGTAACTCTTATTGCTTCAATTAGACTTGGTTTATAGTCACCCTCAGTGTTGCCTTAGAAAAAAATGGGGTCTCTTTAAATAGAGAGAGCAAGTATAAACAAAAGACAGAAAGGAGAAAGACATAAGAAAAATAAAAATAATGAAGAGTAAGACAAGCAAATACAAAAAGATATAAATAAAATCCTATTGAGGGTGTCTTTAGTCATTTTTTTGCCATGACATTTTATTATGTCAACTAACCTAGATAAAATATGAGTGTATGTATATGACTAATCATTTCAAATTTGAGTCATTTAACATTGTTTTGCCTCTTCCTAAGAACAAAATAATTTCTGTAATTTTTAACATAATTTTAAAAAATATCTGGATTCTGTCACAAAGTGGTAGATCAATGATATGCTGGCAATGGTAGTAGGAACAGAGATGTTGACTGAAAAGGGCACTGTTTAAAATAAGGAAACTCTTCCATATCATGATGTGGTGGTAGTTATAGGGCTATGTACATTTATCAAAACTCATCAAAATATGCACTTGAGATGGATATATTTTATTGTTTTTAAACCATCTCTCAATACAAATTAATACTAAGAAGAATCACAAGGGTTAGGCCAAAAAAAAAGTAAGAGAATTTGGATTTCAGATGGAGCATAGCAGTGCACAACTCCAAAAAATTACTATTTACAAATGTAAATGGTTCCCTTGGAGCTATGCAACAAAGATGGTCCTTCATGCTATACCTTATTCTTTCATATCATTTAGAACTTCATCTTCTCTGTGGAGCATTTGTCAAATGCACATTCTTCCCTTTATCTCATCTGCATAGATTTCAAACTTAATTAAATGAAGTATGTACAAAACTACACTTTTAACTTATGATAATGAACTTTTAATGGGATACAATAAACTTTGAAATAAATAAGCTGGTCTTCACATTAGTTTCTAAAGATTTTAAACAAACATATAAATAGTATATAACAACATTTATTATCACTATAAAATAAAACATTAAAAAATGGCAAGCAAAAAATAAATGATAGTTAAATGAAAATTGAATTTGAATGGCAATAGTCACAGTTAATACTACTTCTTTTTTCCTTTTTTCTCCTTCTGACTTTTCTCCTCTCTCAATCATGCTCTCCTCCTTGCCCCATTTTCTTCTTTCTTCTGTCCACTTTTTTTCATTACGATAGCAGCTAATATTTATTGAATCCTTCCTATGTGTCAGGTGCTAGCTTGAGTGTTTTACATATTACGTAAGTAATTTTCTTTCTTTTATCTGCATATCTTCTTTATTAGGTCCTTCAGCGTTCACTTTCAAAGTAATTTGTCTCCCTTAGTTTCAGTTCCACTTCAGCGTACAAATAAACATTCATGTGTAACATCTAACAAATAAACTCTTTAGAAGACAATGGCAAGACAATGAGAAGACGATCCATAAATAGGGAGAAAATATTTGTAAAAGACACATCTGATAAAGGACTACTATCCAAAATATACAAAGAACTCTTAAAATTCTACAAGAAAGCACCAACTGGATTAAAAAGTAGGCTAAAAACATTAACAGATGCCTCAACAAAGAAGATGGATGGCAATTAAGCATAGGAAAAGATGCTTATTTGTCATGGGGAAATGCAAATTAAAAGAAGACTGACAATACCAAATGCTGGCAAGGATGTGGAGCAACAGAAATTCTCATATATTGCTGATAGGAATGCAAAATGGTACAGCAACCTTGGAAGAAAGTTAGATGGTATCTTATAAAACTAAACATACTCTTGGAATATAATCCAGCAATATTCCTTGGTATTTATCTAAAGGACTTGAAAACTTATGCCTACACAAAAACCTGCACACAGACATTTATAGCAACTTTAATTATAATTGCTAAACCTTGGAAGCAACCAAAATTTCCTTCAGTAAGTGAATGGATAAAGAAACGGTGGTACATCTAGAGAATGGAATATTATTCAGTGCTAAAATAAACTATTAAGCCATGAAAAAACATAACTTTAAATACATATTACTAAGCGAAAGAAGTAGATTTGAAAAGACTACGTACTATATGATTCCAACTATATTACATTCTGGAAAATTCATTGAGACGTAAAACTATAGAAACAGGAAACAGATCAGTGCTTAGGCGAAGGGACAAAGGGTGAACAAATGGAGCACAAAGGATTTTTAGGGCAGTGAAAATATTCTGTATGATACCATAATGACGGATATGTGCCATTATACATTTGTCCAAACCCAAAGGATGTATAACACCAAGAGTGACTATAATGTAAACTATAGATTTGGGGGTGCTAATGATGTGTCATTGTAGATTTATCAATTGTAACAAATGTACAACTCTGGCGGGAGATGTTGATAATGGAGGAGGCTATGTAAATGTGGGGATATGGTATACATGGGAAATCTCTGTACCTTCCCCTCAATGTTGCTGTGAACCTAAAACTGTTATAAAAATAAAATCTTAATTTGAAAAAGATAATTAAAAACAACAACAACAAAAACCCATGTAAGAATGTGCACAATTCTAAACTGTATAGCTTGATGAATTTTTACAAAGTTAACATATTTACTGATACAGTTTTTTTAACAAACTGAATTATAGAATATTTCCAGGAGCATGAAATCTTGCCTTATGGTCCGTTTAAGTCATCACTCTTCCCTACCACCCTGCAGTAATCACTTATCTCACTTCTGTTACCATAGGCTAACTTTGTTGGCTTTTGAAATTTTTAATACTGAAATAACACCATACATATTATATATGTATTATATGTATTTATATAAAATGTGGCAGATATTGAAAACACCACCTTTTTTTTAATACATTGAGGTTATATTTTTTGTATACCTGATGATCATATAAAGAAGGTGGGGCAGCTGTCAGTCTTATTTCCTTCCTTTGCAGGCAAGATGCTTTTCCCTTGGGCTCCTTACAAAGATTTTCTCTCTGTTTGGTTTTCAGCAGTTTTTATACAAAGTAGCTAGAGTTTCTCTGCATTTGAGATTTTTACAGCTTCTCTGATCTTTGGTATTAAATCTTTTGTCAGATTTGGAATATTATTTGTGAGTATCTTTTGAATTTTGCTTCTGCCTGTTCTTTTCTCTCTTTCTATGACCCTAATTAAATGTACCTCTCATTTTTTTTTTTTTGGTCTCCATTCTTCGAGATGGATATTCTTTGCTTAATTCAATAGACTGCTTTAAGGACTTCCCTGGTGATCCAGTGCTAAAGAATCCACCTTCCAATGCAGGGGACGCAGGTTTGATCCCTGGTCAGGGAACTAAGATCCCACATGCTGTGGGGCAACTAAGCCCGAGTGCCACAACTACTGAGCTCATGCACCTCAGCTAGAGAGCCCGTGTGCCACAAACTACAGAGCCCACACTCTCTGGAGCCCACGTGCCACAACTAGAGAGAGGAAAACCTGCATGCCACAACTAGAGAGAAGCCCGTGCACAGCAACGTAGAACCTGCACCTCAATGAAAGATCCCGTACGCCTCAAAGAAGACCCTGCGTACCGCAACCAAGATCCGACGCAGCCAAATAAATAAATAAATATTTAAAGAAATAGATTGTTTTCAAAGAAGATTAGACAGTAATCCTCCCTTCGGCAATGTCAATTTTCTTTTATACCCACTGATTGAATTCTTTATTCAGCTATCAATATTTTCAGTTCTAGGATTTTATTTCACATTATACACATACACATTTCTAATTCCAATACTTTGTTGAAGTTTCTATATTTTCTTCATTTTTGGATGTGATAATTATAATAATTTTAATGTTTGTGTCTAATAATTCTAATGCTTCATAACCTGTGGATCTATTCTGTTGCTTAATTTTTCTCTTGGTTTTCAGTCATTTGGTCCTATTTTCTAGTGGGACCAATTATTTTTATTTAATTGATAGCAGGCAGAAATTCATGGACAAATCACTTGATTTATTTGGAGTTGATCTAATTTTTGCTTGCTTTTGTGCTAGGTTGAACTCTTGTGGGGTCTACACTGAAAGTATGGGGTATTAGCCAGTCACTCTTCCTTATTAGTCCTGAATTCCAGTTGTTGACTTCCTAGTTCTGTGTGACTGCCAGGTTCTATGATTTGTTTTGAAGCCCTGAGCAGCTGTTTTCTGCTTGGTTTCTCTTAATGTAGCTTGAGTTCTTATTGTTGCTCTATGAGAGATTAAGACTGCTTTCTGCCCTTTGTTCTATTCTGAAATGAAAGTTTGAGCAAGTCATTTTAACTCTATAATTCTTAGCTTCCTTTTCTTAAATGGGAATGAATATAACCATTCAGAGGATATATTAAATAACTTGTATGGTTTCTTATGTAAAGGGCATTGCTGAGCACATTGTAAATGATTAATAAAGGGCAAAGGTTATGATTGCTCGTTTTGTTCATTAAAAAATAATAATAACAACTTACCACCACCACAATATTAGGCAGGCAAGCTAGACTGATGCAGTGTTTCAAACATCACATTGGAAACTTGACTCCCTCAATCTTTCAATTCTGACATTTATAGTCTTGGCTTTTGTATTATCTTGTCAAGTCGGCCTTCTCCTGGCACAGAGGCCATTCCCCTCCAGCCCCCTGCATGCATTATAGGCAGGAAAGGGAAGTTGGCTGCAACAATGAGATGGTCATTCCTATGTCAGGGAAGCTAACTTACCCAGAAATAATAAACAGACTTCTGCTCATGGCATTCTTACCAGAGCTTTATACATAACTGTAAAACCGTTGGAAAGTGTACCTTTTTAACTAGGTGTATAGTCTGCCCAAACCAAATTTGTCGCACAAATTTACTCACACTTACCAAGCACATCATTAAATTCTTACTATCTATTGTTTTACAAATTACGATGAGTCATGGTGGAGTAGATGGGGGGCACTGCATGACCCAGTACATTTAGGAATTATCTTGCCTGACAATGCTTTTAAAAAGCTGATAAAATGGTCAGAAAATTGTTGCAAAAATTATTATTTTCTCACAAATTTTTTAGGAAACATACTTATTTTTGGTAAGATACTATAAATACAGAGGGCTACCACTCTTTAGGAGACACTGTGGGAAACTATATCATAGTATATATGTATTTATTTATGTAACTATATATAAACATAGAGAGAGATGCTAAACATTGCTATACAAAAGTCACATAGGTTGTATTTGCTCATTAATTTGAACAAAAATTTTATATCTCAGCAATGCAATGAATAAAACATTCATTGAAAAACTAGTGTTTTCAACACTGGGGCAGTAAGCAAAGAGGAAATTCAATGACATGAAGAATAATTTTAAAATAGCAGTAGTGGTTTGGTTTTCTAAAATCACAAATTCATAAAAGGAATGAACTTGCCAAAGTTTGAAGGCATTCATGTTAAATATATTATAAGGAACTTCAAGTTCTAACATTGAGGGTATTTTATCCAGTACATTTTATGTTGTTTCTGTCTCTAAACATTATTTTGTCTATTCCCTCTTCTCTCTTAATACATCTCTTCATATATATTTCTAGACCAATAAACACTGCAAAGGGACTGGTACTGACTTTGAGTTGATAACTGAGTTATTTTATTACACTGGTTTTACTGACATTTTCAGATTACTTGCTTGGCAGATTATGAATCCTCTTATCCATTATTTAACTGAAAAAAAACAACCCTTTCATCATTTCTTAAGTCTATAGCTTTAGAAAAAAAAATTTTTTTTAAATAAGGGGTAGTAGAGGTTGAGGAAGATGGCGGAAGAGTAAGGTGCGGAGATCACCTTCCTCCCCAAAGATACATCAGAAATACATCTACACATGGAACAACTCCTACAGAACACCTACTGAATGCTGGCAGAAGACCTCAGACCTCCCAAAAGGCAAGAAACTCCCCACGTACCTGGGTAGGGCAAAAGAAAAAAGAAAAAACAGAAACAAAAGAATAGGGACGTGACCCGCACCAGTGGGAAGGAGCTGTGAAGGAGGAAAGGTTTCCACACACTAGGAAGCCCCTTCGCGGGCGGAGACTGCAGGTGGAGGAGGGGGGAAGCTTTGGAGCCATGGAGGAGAGCGCAGCAACAGGGGTGCAGAGGGCAAAGCGGAGAGATTCCCGCAGAGAGGATCGGTGCCGACAAGCACTCACCAGGCCGAGAGGCTTGTCTGCTCACCCGCTGGGGCGGACAGGAGCTGGGAGCTGAGGCTCTGGCTTCGGAGATCAGATCCCAGGGAGACGACTGGCGGCGTGAACACAGCCTGAAGGTGTTAGTGCACCATGGCCAGCCGGGAGGGAGTCCGGGAAAAAGTCTGGAGCTGCCGAACAGGTAAGAGACTTTTTCTTCCCTCTTTGTTTCCTGGTGCGAGAGGAAAGGGGATTAAGAGCGCCGCTTAAAGGAGCTCCAGAGACGGGCGCAAGCCGCAGCTATCAGCGCAGACCCCAGAGACGGGCATGAGACGCTAAGGCTGCTGCTGCCGCCACCAAGAAGCCTGTGTGCAAGCACAGGTCACTCTCCACACCTCCCCTCACGGGAGCCTGTGTAGCCGGCCACTGCCAGGGTCCCGGGATCCAGGGACGACTTCCCCGGGAGAACGCACGCGCGCCTCACGCTGGTGCAACGTCACGCTGGTGCAACGTCACGCCGGCCTCTGCCGCCGCAGGCTCGCCCCGCCTCCGTACCCCTCCCTCCACGTGGCCTGAGTGAGCCACAGCCCCCAAATCAGCTGCTCCTTTAACCCCGTCCCGTCTGAGCGAAGAACACACGCCCTCAGGCGACCTACACGCAGAGGCGGGTCCAAATCCAAAGTTGAACCCCGGGAACTGTGCGAACAAAGCAGAGAAAGGGAAATCTCTCCCAGCAGCCTGAGGAGCAGCGGATTAAAGCTCCACAATCAACTTGATGTACCCTGCATCTGTGGAATACCTGAATAGACAACGAATCATTCAAATTGAGGAGGTGGACTTTGAGAGCAAGATATATTATTTTTCCCCTTTTCCTCTTTTTGTGAGTGTGTATGTGTATGCTTCTATGTGAGATTTTGTCTGTAAAGCTCTGCTTTCACCATTTGTCCTAGGGATCTGTCCGTCCGTTGTTTTTTTTTTTTTACTTAAAAAAATTTTTTTTTCTTAATAATTTTTATTTTAATAACTTTATTTTATTTTATCTTACTTTATTTTATCCTTTCTTTCTTTATTTCTTCCTTCCTCCCTCTCCTTCCTTCCTTCCTTCTTTCTTTCTTTCTTCCTTCCTCCCTCTCCTTCCTTCCTTCCTTCTTTCTTTCTTTCTTTCTTTCTTTCTTTCTTTCTTTCTTTCTTTCTTTCTGTC
>NC_041219.1:20825330-20826065 GCF_002837175.3 Physeter macrocephalus
TACTTAATAACGAAGTGATCACTGAAGAAATCAAACAGGAAATCAAAAAATACCTAGAAACAAATGACAATGGAGACACGACGACCCACAACCTATGGGATGCAGCAAAAACAGTTCTAAGAGGAAGTTTATAGCAATACAATCCTACCTTAAGAAACAAGAAACATCTCAAATAAACAACCTAACCTTGCACCTAAATCAATTAGAGAGAGAAGAACAAAAAAACTCCAAGGTTAGCAGAAGGAAAGAAATCATAAAGATCAGATCAGAAATAAATGGAAAAGAAATGAAGGAAACGATAGCAAAGATCAATAAAACTAAAAGCTGGTTCTTTGAGAAGATAAACAAAATTGATAAACCATTAGCCAGACTCATCAAGAAAAAAAGGGAGAAGAATCAAATGAACAGAATTAGAAATGAAAAAGGAGAAGTAACAACTGACACTGCAGAAATACAAAGGATCATGAGAGATTCCTACAAGCAACTTTATGCCAATAAAATGGACCACCTGGAAGAAATGGACAAATTCTTAGAAGTGCACATCATTCCTAGACTGAACCAGGAAGATATAGAAAATATGAACAGACCAAACACAAGCACTGAATCTGAAACTGCGATGAATAATCTTCCAACAAACAAAAACCCAGGACCAGATGGCTTCACAGGTGAATTCTATCCAACATTTAGAGAAGAGCTAACACCTATCTTTCTCAAACTCTTCCAAAATATAGCAGA
>NC_041219.1:20826691-20827210 GCF_002837175.3 Physeter macrocephalus
GACAAAAGACCTGTATGCAGAAAACTATAAGACACTGATGAAAGAAATTAAAGATGATACCAACAGACGGAGAGATATACCATGTTCTTGGATTGGAAGAATCAACATTGTGAAAATGACTCTACTCCCCAAAGCAATCTACAGATTCAATGCAATCCCTATCAAACTACCACTGGCATTTTTCACAGAACTAGAACAAAAAATTTCACAATTTGTATGGAAACTCAGGCTCCCTGACTTCAGATTATACTACAAAGCTATAGTAATCAAGACAGCATGGTACTGGCACAAAAACAGAAATATAGATCAATGGAACAGGATAGAAAGCCCGGAGATAAACCCATGCACATATGGTCACCTTATCTTTGATAAAGGGGGCAAGAATATACAGTGGAGAAAAGACAGCCTCTTCAATAAGTGGTGCTGGAAAACTGGACAGGTATATGTAAAACTATGAAATTAGAACACTCCCTAACACCATACACAAAAATAAACTCAAATGGATTAGAGACCTAAATG
>NC_041219.1:20828000-20864327 GCF_002837175.3 Physeter macrocephalus
ATGGATAAAGAAGATGTGGCATATATATACAATGGAATATTACTCAGCCATAAAAAGAAACAAAATTGAGTTATTTGTAGTGAGGTGGATGGACCTAGAGTCTATCATACAGAGTGAAGTAAGTCAGAAAGAGAAAAACAAATACCGCATGCTAACACATATATATGGAATCTACAAAAAAACAAGAAAAAGAAAAGTTCATGAAGTACCTAGGTGTAAGACGGGAATAAAGACACAGACCTACTAGAGCATGGACTTGAGGATATGGGGAGGGGAAAGGGTAAGCTGTGACAAAGTGAGCAAGTGGAGGGAGACGCAAGAGGGAAGAGATATGGGAACATATGTATATGTATAACTGATTCACTTTGTTATAAAGCAGAAACTAACACACCATTGTAAAGCAATTTTACTCCAATAAAGATGTTAAAAAAATAAAAAATAATAAAATAAGGGGTAGTAAATATGTTTGAATGAAAAGGGATTAATTTCTGATATATTCCAGTATCAAATAACCCAGCCATATAAGCAGGACATCCTTCAAAGGCATGCCCTAACTATTAAGCACAATTCTCTCTCTGTCCAACAGCCCAGGGGTATATATACTAATATAGTAATTGAATCACTCTTTGTGGGAGGAATATCTATTTGAGAAAAGTTTTTGCTCCTCTGGATGAGGTTGACTCTGGTTCAATTCCTTTTACCAAATATGTTTCCTTGTTAAATAACTGAAATTTTTATTTCTTTCATAATATTTTACTGGGAAAATGTGACTTTTTAAACCTCTTAATATTTCTGAAATTTTAAAAAATGAAAAATAATACAAAAAGAAGGCTCTTCCTTCATAGAGACAAAAGAAGTCTTTCTAAAAAGAATTCTCTGAAAATGAGATTTTAGGAAAAGAATTTGATGAAAAGCATCACATAGAATTTCCCACTCTTACCTTTGAAAGGACTCTGAATATGTGTCCATATAAAATCACAAAAACAATATAGTTTTAAAATTGGCAAATATGCAAGTAAAGTCATATGTCCATGTTTGCAGGGAAAAATGGAGGACAACTTTATATATTAAATTATCTTGAAAGTGGTGTTTTGAATTCCTAAAATTAATGGTATATAGTTTCCAGACACCCAGGCATGTTCCTATCCTTATTGTCAAGGTTTGGCATTGTTCTTTTATTCATCATCCTGCCAGAAAGGAAAATTTTCAAGAATGGCTAAGGTTTATAATAATTTGAGTTCTACATTTGAAGAGAGTTTTGATTGTGTAATATCATCCTGATAAATTAAGAGGTTCACAAAGCAGAGGTAGAGTTTAATTTGTTTTAAAGTTTTGACCCAGAATATGTCTACTTCAGCCAACTTCTCTTTAACCTTTTTACTTAGGAAAACCTGGGGAGCAGGCAAATTTACTTGCAGAGGCAGAGGATTCTGATATGACACTTGAGGAAAGTTAAGTAGACCAAGCTAAAAATGCACATTTAAAAAGTTTCATGATGTAAAATCTCATAGGAATCCTGTATTATCTTAGCTCTTTATCTTAAGTCCGATCAGGAATGTCTGTTAGAAACTTTACCACTATCTGGTAGAATAGTGGTTCCACTATTAGTCTACTGATAGGCATTCAACTACCTTCATAAGAAACACGTGGGGAGCATTTTCAAAATCCAGATTCCTGGGTCCCACTGCAGAATGATTGTATTGGAATCTCAGGTAGATATAATATCTCAGGAAACCCCTATTTCAATCAACTTAAGTGACTGTGACAGTCATCCGTTGTAGAATCCACTCCTTTAGGATATATATATATATATATATATATATATATATATATACACACACACACACACATACATACATACACACACACACAATAGAAAACTACCTATGAGAAGATTATAATTTTAGAAAAGATTCAATTCAAAATTTTTTCCTTTGAATTATTGAATTTAATAGATCATCATTTCATTTAAATATTTAGAAGGAAACAATTTCATACCTGGTATACTACTTACAGTGTGGTAGTACTTTGTTGCCCAATTTAAGCATATCCGTTTTTATTATTTAACTTTCATTACTTACTTATTCAAAGCACATAACAGAGAATTAATGGAAGACAACATGCAAATTAATACTCAATCCTACTGACCTGTTTGAAAAACACATAAAAGCCAGGATTAAAATGATCATTTTAAAAATAATAGATTTTTCTGATTGTCTCAGTGAAGTGCTTGATTTTACTCTCGAATACATTTATTTCAGCTAAGCCATGCCATAACCTGGTAGAAAAGTAATGTTATTTCTGATTTACTGCTATCCATTTACTTTCAGGTCATGATAAAAGGAGTGTATATATATATATATATATATATATATATATAATACATTTATTTCAGCTAAGCCATGCCATAACCTGGTAGAAAAGTAATGTTATTTCTGATTTACTGCTATCCATTTACTTTCAGGTCATGATAAAAGGAGTGTATATATATATATATATATATATATATATATATATATATTTAATATATATATATGGGAGATTTTTCGATTTGGAAAGTTATTTTCCATATAGTTTAGTTGAAATGTCATCTTAGCTTTAAAGGAAAAGAAAATAGCATGTTAATTTATTCAGCCAGAGAGAATTCCGGTCACAGATTTTGGACTGTAGGGGCTATGGCTGATGATGATTCTGTCAGCCATTGCTCCGATTCCCATCTGCTAAAGGAATGATGGTATCTCTAGGAAAATCTAAGCATACTGTTTTAGCAGAACCTTGTTAAAAAAACCAAAAATACAATAATAATAAAGAAAATCACAGATTCAGTGTGCAATAACCCATGTGAATATCTATTGCCATAAAATACTTTAAAAATATTTTAAAATTATTTTAAAATTAATTTTAAAGAGCTAGATGTTTAAAGTCAGAAAATTGTAGACTAGATTTTTTATTGTCAATATAAACCAAAGAGCAAAATTAAAAGAAAAAACGTTACTAATAGCAAGCACAGAAAAGAACTCATAAAGCTCTGAATCGAATATTACCTTTAAAGGTAAGCAATCTGTTATTAGCTACCTAAAGTATTTTAGCAGCTACCTTAGATTCATTTTAGAATACCTTTAAAAATACTAACGATCATTAGAGATTGTGAAACTAAAACATGCCCCATTTTTGTGTTTATTTTATTCCACATCCCCATCCAGATTTTTAGTCTTCACTGCCTTGATTGCCTGAGAAGGCCCCATAATTCTTGCCATTCCTTCCCTAAAAGCTCTTAAAAGTGCAACCAGCATTTTTCTTAGTAATGTCAGATTCCCACAGTTTCCCAGCTCTCAGTATGGTATCATTCTGAATCTATCTTAACCTTGCTGTTAGGCCTAATTTGCATTTAGTATTAATATACATGAGGACAGTCATAAATCTCCACTTGGAGGTATGGAACAGGAAGGAAGAAAACAGTTACTCACTGGGTGCATGATGTGTGCTCGTCAGTATATGAGGTGATTTCACACACATTCAATCTACACTTCACAACTCAGGAAGGCCATACCTAAGAGTGTGGAAAAGCCATAAAGAGGTATGATCTATACACGTGGAATGAATATCACAGAGTCCTTTTGGATTAAGAAGAAATGTAAAAAGTGAGAAAATTGTAATCATCTCACAATATTAATTTCAGCAGGCAAATTTTCCATTTTTATGAAAGCTATATATGAAAATATTTTTAATAATGTGTAGAATACTTTTGGAATGTACGAACAAAAAAGCCAGGCTATTCAATTTTGGCTTCAATTTTAGAGAGTGCAATGCAAGGAGTGAGGCAAGTTTTCAGATTCCATTTCCAATGACTTTTTATTTTTCTAAAAATAATATTCTAACATCACCACAGCCTCATCACCACACTCAATTCTTAGAGAAGTAGTCAAATAGTAAGACATTTTCAGAACATATCCCAACATATACATACATTTATGAATCATAAAAGTATTATTACACTAGTAGAATATGTACATTGTAACACATACACAAACTAGAACTTTTAAAAGAATGAGATGAAGTTTAAAGACAAAATATTAATAAAGGTGACTTCATGTTATCATTAATGTGATAGGCAGGTTTCTAAAGTCGCCCCCAAGTTTTCTGTACCTGATGTGACATACTGTATGGTCCCCTTCCCTTTTTAAATTTTGACTGCACCGTGTGACACGAGGGATCCTAGTTCCCTGACCAGGGATCGAACCCTTGTCCCCTTCAGTGGAAGGGCAGAGTCTTAACCACTGGACCGCCAGGGAAGTCCCCTTTCCTTAAGTGTAGGCAGAAGCTGTGACTATGACAGAAATATCACTGCAGTGATTAGGTTACAAATCAGTTCACTTTAAATTAACCAAAAGGGAGATTATCCTGGGTGGGACTGGCTTAATCAGATGATACTTTAAAAGAAAACTGTCATGGAGACTCTCCTGGTTGTTTGGAGAAAGCAAATTGCCATATTGTAAACTGTCTATGGGCCCCATGGAAAAGACCTGCAGGCGATCTCTAGGAACTAAAGACAGTCTCTGGCCAACAGCTAGCATGAAAATGAGGACCTCACTCATGCAGTCACAAGGAAACGAAATCTGCCAACAATCAGTTATCATCCAAGAAGATCCCAAGCCCCCAGATGAGAACTGCACCTTGAGACCTTCATGTCATCCTGGAAACAGCTGCGCAGAGGAGCCTACATACATGTAAATAGACCCACATGGTTCCTGGGTCTAAGTAAATCTAACCTGAATTATGGAGAAGTATCTACAACTTTACCCACGGAAACAAACCCCATTTCCTTGTCCTCCCCTCCTCTACTCTCACCCCAGGACAGGAAGGAAACTGAGGCTTAGAGAGATTAATAATTTACTGAATAAAGAATACATAACACCAACTATTATATAAAGAACCTACTCTTCAGTAGCTTCCTATTTTAAAATGTTTATTCTTTATATTTTATGTTTTCAGACATCTTTAAATAAAGATGTCTAACTAAATAGATATTGACATGGTGCTTTGAAGACTTATAATTCAAATTCTTCAATCCTAGAAACATCTTGAGTGGTAAAGCAGCTGAGTTTGTATGAAATACACCTGTTCCCTAAATACTTCAACCTCCTTGGTGGGAGTTATAGCAGGAGAAACAGGCAAACTCTGTTCTGTGTCCTATATTGAGTCTATGCTGCCTAATTCAAGAGATCAACATTTTTAGGGTTATGCTATGGAACTAGAAAATGCAAAAGTCCACCACCATTGTATAGGTGGTTAAAACGTCATGTTTAAAACTTAAATAGAAGACAATACCTTGCAAATAACACATTTTAAACCTAATATTTAGCGGTTTTTCTGGTAGATTTTATATGGCCCTTTTCGGAACTATTTCTGTGGTCTTGCAATATTTTTGCCACATTGCAGGATAGAGGGTGTGTGTGTGTGTATGTGTGTGTGTCTGTCTGTCGGTATGTATGTGTTTATATGTGCAGGGTTTACCTTTAATAATAGAAAATAGCACTTTAAAGATACTCTACAAATCTGAAGCTAACTCAGGTGTAAGTAAAATATAATCTGATAGGTTTTTATTCCATGAGGAATATATTTTGTGAATAAAGAGTTTGAGAGCCACCAGTCTAATTCAAGGAAATTAAACTGTTCAATTTTTTATCCCTGCTGTTTTTTGAAAATATTGTCACTAATGTCAGTTGTAAACTAGGCCATGGCAGAAATAGCATACATTACCAATTGCACTCTCATGAGAATTATGTTTCATTTTAGTCATGGCATGAGGAAAAACATGTTGTCTTAACACAATGCAAAAGGAACATTTTTTTTCCCATCAATTCTCATTTCCTGTACCCCTTAAAATATAAAATATACATATTTATTATGCTTCGTCTCCTTTCCACGAATATAGCTCTCTGGAAGGTTGTAGGACTCAAACCCATTCACGTGTTTTTTATAGTGAATGGATATAGATATGGCAAACAGCACTAAAGCACACATTTTATTTTTCTTTTTGATTATTTTTGCGGTAACTTCCCAATGCAGGTAGGTCAAATAAAGCATGTTTGTTAAATTTTAAAGTGTCTTCTTGCCGATGATTATATGGATGACTATAATCAGGCTCAGTAAACAATGATTTTGATAGGACTTTATGCCTCAATGCAAAGAATCCACAGCAAAATCAATAAAGGCTCACGAAGTGCACTCAGAATTCCAATAGCAACAGAAATGTTCATTATTTGAGGACTTCATACAATTTTGTGACTTAGAGAAGTTAAAATGCACTTAAGAACAGATGGTTTAACAAAATGGGGATGGGAGAAATTATAGTTTATAAATGAAATACATTACTGAGAATAATCAATTTTGTCTATAGTAAAGACATGACCTTCCAGTGCCATTACAAAAAGTCATACAACATGAAACTCTCTGTGTCAGGGATAAGCAGGCTTTCTCCTTTATTATTTCTTTCTGTAACATAAGGAAGCCCCATACCAGCTGCATGCAGCATTACTTCATGGGTATATAACTGTATTTAAATCATTTATATATTACATTTTACAAATATAATAGGGAAATGCGCTCTTATGCATCCACGGTTTAAGAGTTGAAACAGATGGTGAAAGGCTCAGTTTAAACTAATATGGGCATTAAAATAACTGATATTGCATGAATTCCTTGATATAACAGAAGTTTAGTTCACTATAAAATGGGCTTGTGACTTTCTGGAATATATTAAACATAATGTGTCTTTAGCAATAGTTCTTCTGCATGAGGAAATACACTTAGAATTTACTCATAAGAATTTTCAAACCTAAAATAATGTAGCCATTCATTCCATAAATATTGACTGAGCACCTGTTATTTTCAGGCACTGTGCTTAGTAATGAATTGCTTATAAAGATGAATAAGACATGGTCCCTGCCTTCAAGATGAGATCATGATCTGGTAGAGAAGATGGAGACAGATGATAGAAAACACTGACAAGAAATGAAGCATTGGGAGCACCTCTATTTGCAGTGACTTGGGTCTGTGGCATTTTCATACCCTCCGGGGATCTAGACCTGCAATTCCAATAGTTGCAACAAACTGGCCATACAGCCAACTCTATTAGGTCAGGAGTTCAGCTGAGATATTTTGCCCTTTTTTGTAGAAAGTGACAACTGAGAAGAAATTAAGAGTCATGCATACATTATGTAGTTTTCATCAAAATATGTAAAAAATAAGTTAAAAAATACAACATTAAGCATTCTTCTAAAAAATAAGAAAAACTTTTCACATAATGGCAATCTATATTAGTCAGTATTTTGCTTCGGATCTTATCTTACATGTTATCTCGCCTGGAGTAGATGATTTCTGTCATATCTTTCAACGGTTTTACACTAGGTCTAAGTTTTGTTCAATTTTCTATAGTTCCTGACATATATCTGGAATTTCCTTTGCCTCTAGGCTTTTCTATATGCTATTACCCTTGCCAAGGACAGTCCATCCCTAATATCCTTTTTGGACTTTGTCTTTGCAAGCTCCTATTTACCCATCAGGACTTAAAGATCAATTTTTCAGGCATATCTTCCCTGACCCATAAATTAAGTTAGATTCACCTGAAACATCTTCATCTTGAACTCTTTTCTTTTAAGAATGCTCACCTTATTTTGTTTTAATTCCTTGTTTAATATCCACCATGTGTAACAAGAATACAAACATAATAATTATGTGCTTAATGAATATAGCGAAAAAGAAAATGATCATATACTCTCCATCTTACATTACGTAAAATACTACCTTATTTGGCTAATTTTCTCTTGTATCTGTATCTTCTGTGACTGTGGTCTGCAGACATTGATAGGTAGAAATGAATGCAAAAACATAAGGTTTAAAATGCATAATAAAATACTTTATTTAAATCAATACATTATAATCTTTCTTGTAATTAACTAATTATATCCAGTTCTTTATGCTATTTCAGAAATGTTTTTGTTACTTAAGAAATCAGCACCACAGAGTTAATGAGTTTTTAATTTAGCCCAATCTCCTCTCTGGGCACTTTTTAAACTTGGTTCATCATCTAGTTTATTCACAGGTGTTGCCATACTGTATGGTATGACTGGGAAGTAGCTTTACATTATTTTTTCCTTGATACGTCATTGATGACTCTGAGCAAAGTTTACTAGGTAATTTGTAGAATATGGGGCAGTTTAACCACATAGAATATCATGCAGGGCCGCTGCTTGGTCTTCTGCTAATTTAATGAAACTCTCTAAAGTTAGAAGCAAAGAATCATTTGCAGTATTTATTTAGGACAAATAAGCAGTGGGAATAGAGAAAACTGCATCTGTACCTCTTAAAATGATTTTATACTGAAAACACTGAATATGGAAGTCATGATGATTCAAATATGTGCACCTGCTTATATTTGATTGTAATATCAGCCTTTCAAATAACCATCTATACTCTCAATATACACCTAATGCATTTGCACTAAAATTTTACTTTGATGATTGTACATTCAAATTTCTGCAGATGTTCTTAGAGAAAATGTTTACGAAAATTAGCTCCTCAAGATCTTACCCTTCAAAATTTATAAAAGCAAAGTCAGCTGAGCCTATCTATCCAAATATATTCAGTTTTTTCCAAATAAGTACTTCTTATTTGTTTACTCAATTCATTTCTCCACATAGAGAATGTATCCTATAAAGTTTTTAATATGGAATTAACATTCATATAAAGAATAGTACTGCTCCCTTTATCTAAAAATAAGAATTATTTATTGAGTACTAATACCATTTCACTCACTTTTGGCAAACAAATTTATGACCTTGATATAAGAGTCAGCTTACTATTCATACACGAATAATACACTTTATTTACACAATATATTGTACTATGTAAAATGCTTTGATATCCACAATATTTTGTTGGATCATCTAGCAACTCTTTGAGATAGGCAGTGGAATTACTGTTTACCCCTTATTGCAGGTGAGCAAATTGAGGTTCATAACAGTAAAATAATTTACCATAAGTCAAGTAGCTAGTGAATGATGGAGTCAAGGATCAGCTCTGGGTTTTCTGTATCAACGACCTAGGCTCCTTCTACTGAAAACATACTTTCATTTCTATATGATGTTAAGTATTTGGAAACTGACATAATTTCTACTTATTTCTGTAAAATTCCAAGTTGTATAATTTTCACTAATCTGCAGAAATTTATCTGCTAAATTGAATAAAAGGCATCAATATTTTTCATATATTTTATTCACATATAAGGACAACAAAGCTTTGCTATGGCTAATGCTTTTCGAGCTGATATAGAAAACTGGTCAATTCCCCCTAAATTCATTAATGCAACTACAGATTATATTTATCATCATTCCTTGAAGCCCCACATGACCAAAGACTAGCTTAGGGCCAGTGAAAGTAAATGAAAAAACATGTTCAACTTCCCATCTATGTCCTTAAAAGAAAAGAAACAGTCATTTCCTCCTCCCCAAAGACTTAGTGTGTCCATGTTGTGAGCGTCACAGTAGCTGTCTTAGACACAGAGAAGAAAGTTACGTACTGAGGATGACAATACAACAGGACACAATGAAGTGGTATCACATGAGCTTTTGGGAAGAGTTTTGTACTGTATACTTTCACACCATAAAATAATTCTTGCATTTTATAATCAATGTTATATTTGACCATTGTAATAACATTCTGGGTCTGTAATTTAAATTATACATATACATACACACATACATGTAATAATTCAAAGATGGAGTTAATTCATAATTTTATTTTTATATAACTTTTCTTGTATAATTTATATAAGTTAAATATATATTAAAAAAATAAATATGTATTTTCAGATAGATAATTTAATGATAAATAATAACTGAAAATAGCTTTCTATTTAATAGAGAAATGTTTATCTTTTCTACTATCAGCTTAAATAATGTTTCCAGGCTTCTATGTAGCATTTGAGAAAAAGGGAAATAGTGTCTCTTAATTCAGAGAAATCTAAATGTACCATAGCTCTCGAGCCAAAACCAGTTACATGTAAAATTGGCAAAGCTCAAATTAATTTAAGTTACATAAAACATATCTTAGTTTGTTATTTAATTGGAATTAGCTATTGTCTTTCTCCACTTTTTTAAACGTTGGAATGACCAATGGTTCTATACTTGTAGTTCTTTTATTCACTAGCTATCCCCACTTCTATTTTCTAGCTATACAGTGACATATCTCAAATATATATGTACAGCCAAAAATTATTTCATTAACTCAAAATTAATATACCCTATTGCCTACTTGGCACTTCCACTAAACATATTCAAAACTAAACTACTGAATCCCTACCCCCCAAATGAAACCTACTACAAATACAACCTTCCTCATGGCAGCTGATGGTTACTTCATCCTTGTAGTTTTACTGTCCAAGAAACAAGCAGGCCAAAAACGTTGGAATTATATTTGATCCCCTTTTTCCTTCATATTGAACATTTTGTCTACCATAAAATCCCCTTAACTCTATTTTTTAATTGAAGAATAGTTGATTTATAATATATTATTTCAAGTATATAAATAGTGATTCAATATTTTATAGATTATACCCAGTTTAAAGTTATTAACAAATAAAGGCATATTTCACTGTGCTGTACTATATATCTTCTTGCTTATCTATTTTATACATAGTAGTTTGTATCTCTTAATCCCATACCCCTGTCTTATCTCTATTTCAAATGTTTTTCCAGAATACAACCATTGAATTTTCATTTCTAGCATTGTGCCCAATAAGCCATCACATCTTCTTAAATTTCTTCTATAGTATCATAGTCTCATAACTTATCTCTCTGCTCCAACTGTCCCCACACCCATATATATGCATATTTTACATATATATAAAACTTTACATATATAAAAATTCAGGGGCCTGTGATGTCTTTCAAAAATGTAGGTTGCATTAGGTCAATTTTCTCTGTTCAAAACTCTACGATTGCTTCTCCCTTAAAATAAAAGTCCAAGTCCTTTAAATATCTTATCTGCAATGCCTTATATGTGTAAAACCCCTGTTATTTTTCCAATATCCTCTTCTACAAATCTTCTCTGCCCTCAGTTCTGGCCACACTGATTTCCTTGTTGTTTCATGGACACTCAAGGCACATTCCCATCTTAGTGCCTTTACCCCAGCTTTTTCTGTCTGGTGTGCTTTTTCCCCAGATATCCATTTCATTACCTGCTTCACCTTGCCAAGTATTTGCTTGAACCTTATGCTTTCAATAAATAGCATTCTTAATACCATAATTCATCCCCAGCTTCCCATCTGCATTCCAGACCCTCCCCATCTTCCTTAGTTTCTTCTGCCTATGATTATTCTGGTAACAAATACCCTCTTCTTGCATAAATTTAATTATTTATTTTACCATTTATTGTCTCTCTCCTTTCTCTCCCTTATGGTCAGGGGATTTGTTTAGTTTTTGCCTGATGCTTCTCATGTGCCTCAGACACATGGGATCTGTCAAAAATATATTTATTGAGATACTAAATACCTGACGCATTTGAGTCATAGTACTATACATTTAAAGTATATAATATCACTTAATCCTGTGGTAGGCAGCTTCTGAGATGCTGTCCAGTGATACCTGCTTCCTGATATTTACATCCTGTGTAATCCTCCTCCTTAAGTGTAGAGTGGACTAGAGACTTATTTTTGATGAATAGAAAAAGGTCAAAGTGCTGAGCTGTCACCTCTATTATTAAGGTACAGAAGATTGTGCTTTCTGTTTTGCTAGCTTTCTCTACCTTGTTGGCCCTCTCTTTTGTTCTCTCCCTTACTTTCCTTGATGTATTAAGCTTTCCTGTTATGTGATACTTTGTGGAGAGGTACCCATGGCAAGAAACGGAAGGAGTCCTCCGGCCAACAATCAGTAACTAAAACCTCAGAACAGTCAGCAAGGAACTGAATCCTGCCAACAGTCATGTGAATGAGGTAAGAAACTATTTTTTCCAGTTGAGCCTTGAGATGACTGCAGCCTCATGAGAATGAAATGGCCCACCTGAGCAGCACGTGGATTCCTGACTCATAGACACTGTGAGATAATAAATGTTTTTATAAACTACTAATCTTTGAGATTAATTGTTACACAAGAGTAGATTACTAAAATAGCCCTCAACATGAAACCATGTGTTTGTATAAAGACCAAATACTCCTACAGGAACTGTGGAAATAGAGAGTGTTTAGTTTTTCTTCCAATGTAAAATTTACATCTAGTGAAGGCATACCTCGGCTTTTAACCCACATCAGTATAATGCCAACTCACATCAACAATGTCTTATATTTTTCTGCTAATCAGTCCTAAACATAAATCATAAAAGTTAAATATATGGTTTAAATTTTTAGTGTTCTATTAATTTTCTTATACTTGCCCACATATATAAATTATATAAAATGTAAAATACTACTTAAACCTTAAATGCTAAGTTATATTACTTCCCTCTTTTCATAGTCCTTTAAAAACTCTAACGATGCTTTTCATTAGTGGTAAAACACTTAACATATGTAACCATATGCAAGCATGCTCCACCACTCCTTATTTTAAAATTATATTCTCTGTTTACGTCTGCCATTCAGATCAATTAATTGACTTTCGATGTCTCTTTATCATATAACAAAATTTTTACAAAGGAAAAATACTTCAGATAAAACTTCTGAACAACAATTTTTTTTTTTTTTTTTTTTTTTTCTCCGGTATGCGGGCCTCTCACTGTTGTGGCCTCCCCCGCCGCGGAGCACAGGCTACGGACGCGCAGGCCCAGCAGCCATGGCCAACGAACAACAACTTAATAAGAATAACATTATCTAAATTCTAACCTACCTCATAAAGTACATTTATATTCTTAGAAAATGCGGTGATTTTTCAATTAAACATGGTATTCCAGATATAGAACTAAACTTGAATAAAGAGATGTTGTTCTGTTTCCTGCTCTGACACTGAGAGATTAGCCAATCCAAAATCTTTGTGGCCCTCTAGTCCCTCATCAAATCAAGGAACATCTGGTTTCCATACTCTTTGCTGTCCTTCCTAATACTAGTCCTATGGTTTTATAAAACAATGCAACTATGTTTAGAACACTTCTGTAGGTTGTGAAATTCTAGAGTACATGGATAATTTCTCAATGCTTTTTCTAATGTTTAACATATCTAAATTATCAAAATTAAAAATAACTACTAGTTACTTGCCCTATCTCCATTTTGCCCTGCTTTCTTACTAATTAAACTCCAGTTGAATTTCTCCAAAAAGTTACATGCCTACCTAAAGGACTATAATTTCCAGTCTTCTTTACATCTAAAAATGACCAGTAGGTGTCTCCCAGGAAAGGTACTTAAATATTTAATTGGTTCATGTAGGAATAGAACTCTTTGGGTCTTCTCTTTCTTTTTACTTCTCTGAAATTCAGATATGACAACAGGACTTTATCTTGGGTGACAGCTGAACTTGAGGAGGAAGGAATTTCATGCTAAGGATGATAGAGAAGTAAGATAGCCTATCCTCCACTCCTACTAAATGTGGACCTATCAGCCATGGCCAAGTTTTTATAAGTGAAAGAGAAATGAATCTCTAAGTTGTTCATGTCATTTTCTTGCTTTTTCTTTTTATGAACTGAACCTATTTTAAACTGATACAGTATCTCTATCTACTTTAAATACCTTGGTGTCCAATGTAGAAAATACACAGACTATTTAGACCTAATTCAACAAAGTGCATAATTTATATCATGTTATAAATGTTCGCAATTTTATAGTTTTTGCTTTTATGACAGATGTACTATCATAGTTATTGGAATAATGATGTATTAAAAACAACTTTATATCATTTTCATCCATATATTCATACCAAAATAATAACATAAATTTATTTCACTTTTCTTTCTCCACTTCTCTCCCTACATAGATATACACATACATACAAATATTTCATTTGTACTATTCTTAAATTCTTAGGAAGGGAAAAATTATTAAAATGACATGGATTTCTCACAAGACACTAAAGACAGCCAGAAAACAATGAAACAGCATCTTTAGAGTTCTGAAGGAAAGGAACCATTTTTGCTCTACATCCAACAAAAATATCTTTCAGAAATGAAGGAAAAATAAGGACAATCTCAAATAAAGAAGAACCAGAAGTATTTATTACCAGCAAACCTAATCTAAAAGAGATGCTAAAGGAAATTCCTCAGCCTAAAGGTAAATAATACCAGAGAGAAATTTGAATCTTCAGGAAAGAAGGAAGAGCAACAGAAATGGTAAACATCTGGATAAAAATAAAAACTATTCTTCTACTACTAGGTTCTTTAAAATATATTTAACTGGTGAAAGGAAAAATCTGTCAGAATTTTCAATGTATGCACATGTCATATTTATGACCACTAAAACACAGAAGTTGATAGGGGAGGGTAATGTGACCTCTAAGGTTGTAAGTCTTCTACATTTTACTTGAAGTAGTACATTATTAACTCTAGATAAACTGTGATAATTTAGGTATGCATATTGTAATTTCTAGAGGAAACACTGAAAAAAATACAAAGGTTTACAGCTAAAAAAACAATAAATTAGTTAAAATAATATATTAAATATATTCAAATAAGAAAAGAAGAAAGGCAAACAGAGGGATAAAATCAGAATACACACTGTACAAAATGTAGTATTTGAATTAACGCACCATAAAGTCTAGGCCCTTAAGATAAGTAAGTGAAGTGAGAAAATTTTGGAGGAAATTAAGAGAGCTGCAGAATGGAAGGCTCAGTGCAGATGAGTGAGCCCTTAATGTGATGTAGAAGACAGAATCTGAGTTGGGTAGATGGTAAATTATAGTGAGCAAACAGGATACTGCCTTTCATTTACTGTTATTCATAAGTATTGTAATCTATCTATTTATTTATTTCTGAAAATGCTATGAACCATAGCAATGCTTTTTCCAGATACTAGATTAACTAACAACATAATTGTGATATTTAGAATGACTATTTATGATGTTAGCCAATTTTTAATATAGTGTTCTACATATTTCTTTTAAGTTACAAGAGTTTTTTGTGTTTTAACAGCATGTAGCAGAAATTGTTATATAACATACTCTACTTCTGGGTAAAGTTTATTTAATGTTCTAATTTAAAAAACTTCCATTTGTGAAACTAATTATAGGAATGGGCTGGAATAAAGTGATGATCTCAGGAGGTTTTGCTTTTATACTTTCTCTTCCTTCTGTGTATCTGCCTTCAGCAGTTATAGGCATCTTGAACTATAGTATTCTGGCTTCCTAGCAAATTAGATCATCAGGCCTATGAAACGACTTAACACTTTATATAGAATTTTCAGTAAATTGGCTTAAGGCAAGTGCCTAAGGAAATGTAGGGTCCTTAGCAACTATGTTCATGGGTAGTCAGAGGACTTTTTTGCCTTACTTCTGGGTTCACAGTTGTTTCTCAGACACCAAGGGTTGTGGAAGTCTCACCTTCAGCTAAGTATGGTATTAAACTCAATTAAAATTCTATATTCATTCATGGAAGCTTGCATAAGGAAAATGAAGTTTTAACTTCTTTCATCCATCAATATGTTAATTATTGTCATGTTTTATTATATAGCTAAATCTAATTGTAATAAAAACATTTTTCTTCCAGGTTACAAGTTCTAAGTGCCCTATTATAGTAATTTTAACATGATATACTATGGAGGACATGGACTTTGTAACAAATCATTTTAGTACAGATCAAGATTTTTGCAATTTCAAATTCTATATTAGAAGTAATTTTTTGTACAGCCTTTTAAAACTTTATTTATTTTTATGTATTTATTTTTGGCGGTGTTGGGTCTTCGTTGCTGTGCCCAGGCTTTCTCTAGTTGCGGCGAGCGGGGGCTACTCTTCGTTGAAGTGCGCAGGCTTCTCATTGTGGTGGCTTCTCTTGTGGAGAACGAGCTCTAGGTGCTCAGGCTTCAGTAGTTGTGATGCGCGAGCTCAGTAGTTGTGGCTTGTGAGCTCTAGAGTGTAGGCTCAGGAGTTGTGGCGCACGGGCTTAGTTGCTCCGCAGTATGTGGGATCATTCCAGACTAGGGCTTGAACCCATGTCCCCTGCATTGGCAGGCGGATTCTTAACCACTGTGCCACCAGGGAAGTCCCTTGTATAGTCCTGTAAAATAACCATTGCTTAGAGGACCCACAAATGTAAACTTTCAGTCACAAAATACTCAATTAAGGTCCCAATTAAAAACAGAGAAAAAGTAATAACTGGAGGAAGATCTTTCAAATGAAACAAATCATACTATTGGAGAGTAGATAAGTAGCTATAACAGGGAGAAAGAGAGGGAAAGAGGAAGACGCTAGATATTAATAAATTTTTCATTTAAGTAGGAATGAAGTCCAAGAATCTTCCATTTACTGGCTTCAGAAGCACTGAGAAATTGTGTAAAGCAGTGTTAGGAGGATTAATTAAAATAACAGAATGGTCCTTAACAATATTATTTTTAAAAGATTAGAAAGTCTGCTCACTACATCATTTATTATTGAACTCCATATGAAGAACTTCTAAATATGTTTCTGGTTTAATGAATAAAGTTTACTTTTAACAAGTAATTACAAGTGAGAGGAAATACTAGACATTTCAGATGTGACACTGGGCCTTTTCATACCAAGTGTACTCGAAGCATGATAGTTCACAAAATCTGTTTCAGACTATGGAGAATTCATATAATAGGATCTACTGTGCAACAGAAACCAGAAATTTCTATCAGTGGGTAAACTGAAAAACAAGATTGCGCTATAGTTTTTCTTTTTTTTCCTTTGCTGCTGTACAATTCCATACTCCCTCCTGATCTTCTCCCAAAGTCTCCCCAGGATAGACTTTAGTAATGAGATCTCTTTCTTTAGCAAACAGAAAGTCAGGGACAGAAATGTTTAAGGCTCCCTCTTGACTGGAGGTAATTAAGTATCCAAATTATAAATACACATTCATGTCTGGGGAGGTTGAACTGCTTTTATGAACTGCACAAATGACAAAAGCTCACCATTTTACTGAAGAAGATTCACACTCTGGTTAAACAGAAATTTTTTTCTTTTATGAAAGCCCATTGTTTAATAGTAAACAGAGGTTTCCCACTGAGGCATATGCGGATATGGTCAGATTAATGTTGAATTCAAAATTATGCACATTTTGTACCTTATCTCTGCACTTTTACCAGATGTGAACTACTTCATTACTGTGGTTGTCTTTTCCTGTACTGTAGAAAGTAAATAAAAAGTTGGTTCTTTAATTTCTAACTAGTCAATAATTAAAATACAACATAAAAATAATGTGCTCAAACACAAGTTAATTGATCAAACATCCGAAAAGAACATTAAAAATATAAATTAAAAGTTAGAGATTCAGCTTTTAATTGCATATATGTTACTATGCATTTTGAAAATAATAAACCATATGAAAGGGATAGAATAACTTGAAAATTAAAATGAAACTCAAAGTCAGAATGCTTGTTTTCAAATCCTAATAATCCTACTTACTTGCTGTGTAACCATTGATAAACTGCTAGGATGCTCAACATCACTAATCATTAGAGAAACGCAAATCAAAACTACATTGAGGCATCACCTCACATGGGTCAGAATAGCCATCATCAAAAAATCTACAAACAATAAATGCTACAGAGGGTGTGGAGGAAAGAGAACCCTTGCACTGTTGGTGGGAATGTAAATTGATACAGCCACTATGGAGAAGAGTATGGAGGTTCCTTAAAAAACTAAAAATAGAACTACCATACAACCCAGCAATCCCACTACTGGGCATATACCCAGAGAAAACCATAATTCAAAAAGAGTCATGTACCAAAATGTTCATTGCAGCTCTATTTACAATAGCCAGGACATGGAAGCAACCTAAGTGTCCATCAACAGATGAATGGATAAAGAAGATGTGGCACATATATACAATGGAATATGTATATGTATAGGTATAACTGATTCACTTTGTTATAAAGCAGAAACTCACACACCATTGTAAAGCAATTATACTCCAATAAAGATGTTAAAAAAAAATTTAGCTTCCTCAACTGAAAAATAGGAATGAAAGATTCACTGACTCAAAGGTTTTTTAGTGCTTAGTATAATCCTCAGGGCACAGTATGCATTCTATAAATCATTGCTAAATGGAATTTGGATACAGAATGATCACTTAAAAATAATTGTTTGGAGTACTGGAAACATAATAATTGACAAGGAATTTATATATTCCTTCAAAGTGGATTCCAGTTTAAGGCACACAGATAGTAATTTTGCATTATAACATTGATGTCTTGAAATCTTGCATTTGCAACAACATGGAGGGACCATGAGGGTATTATGCTAAGTGAAATGAGTCAGATGGAGAAAGATAAATACCATATGATTTCACTCATAGGTAGAACATAAAACAACTAATTAAGAAACAAACAAAAGAAAAATAAATGAACAAACCAAATGAAGCAAAAACAAACACATAGATACAGAGAACAGAAGAGTGGTTACCAGAGGGTAGGGGGTGGGGGTGGGGTGGTGGAGAGGGCAAAATGAGGAAAGGGGATCAACTATATAGTGATGAATGAAAAATAAATTTTTGGTGGTGAGCACATTATAGGGTATACAAAAATAGAAATGTAATGTACGCATGAAACTTATGCTATAAATCAATGTTACCTCAATTTTAAAAAGATTTAAACAATAAATAAATAAATAAAATTGATGTCTTACCATTATTATCACTAGACTATTTGGAAGTGTGATTTCAAATATATAATATATAAAAATAAATGTATATAAATTTATTTTTTATTATTAAATGTTTATTAATATATAGTATATATCATGTCATATACAATATATATGATATATATAATAAATTGTTTTTCATTAATTTGAAAAGATTTTATGGAAAGAAGGCATAATTGTGTGAGACAGAGTCTACATATCATTAAAAAGAATGCCTTTTTTTTCAATTCATCTCTGGTCATATCATATATTTATTTAAATAATAAACATTATAAAATGTTTTCCATAATATATTGCTCAATGTCCCTATAAATATTCTATTTCAACAGAAAAGCAGCAGATAGGAAATGGAAGAACTGACATTTTGGGTACAACTTCCATGGGAATCTCTCTTCAATAGGCATGCTATAAATACAAATTGACACAAATAACTATGGTAAAGTTACTGTCATGATTTTTACACTATTGAACCATCATCATCTTCAGAAATTTTTGGATAGTATCTATATACCAAGCATTTTTAATTATTTTCAATGTGTCAACAAATTCAATTCTCACAAAGTATTATGTTTTTTTTACACTCATTTTAAAGAAACTGAGGAACAGGTATTGAAGTAATTTCCCAAAGTTATCCAGCTAGCAAGTAATGAGAAAAAGAATTAAACCCATGGTGTCCGATTTAATTAATTTTAATTTAAAATAGAATGCTGAATTATTCCGTAATAATTTTCTAATCTCGCCCTAAAACTAAAATTTTAAAGTTTTGAAATCTCATATATTTGAAGGGCATGGGTGTACTATATACAATATCTGCACAGTATCCTAGTTTAAAAAGTATAATTCTGTCTGAATGAATGAACAAAGGTATTTTAAACAAATCTATAGTAAAATCAAATAGCCAACACTTTTTCATCTCGAAAAATCTAATTCTACAAAACCTACAAAATTATGAAAAATTTACCATTCATCATTCAACAAACCTACTCTATATCAGCACCTATTCCATACACTTAGATACAGCAGTATATGAAAACAAAAATCCCTGTCCGTAAGAGCTTATGTAGAGAATGAGAGCCAGTCAATAAAAAATAAACATAAGAAGTTAATTTTGAGGCATATGAGAAATTAATAAATGTCATAAAGAAAGAGCAGAGCAAGGTAAGTATTTTTAATACTACCTAATATGTTTAAGTCTTTAAAAAATAATCATGATCCTCCTTTGGGGGAAGAGAGTACGGCTGGTGTGTATGTATGTGTATGTAAGGTGTTATGTCTGTGTGTGCTTTAACTACGTATTGCTATATAGAAGAGTTATAGCAGCCAAATTCTAATGAAATTCACATTGATTTGATTATCTTCTAAAAGGTCACATACTATGTTAACCTAGTTTTTTTTCTATACTTTAAATATTTTGGGCAATAGCAACTATTACCACATCTGATTTAGATGATAAAAGGAAAGATTAGTGAATGACTATAGTGATACAGTATATTCATAGTCAGTCATGAGAAACCTCCAAGCAGTTAATGGCACCCTGAGTAAGTGAAATGATTTTTATTATTTGTATTTTTTAAGTTTCTTATTACACATACATACACACACACACACACACACACATCTTCTCTTTAGAGAACAAAATAAATCAACATAAAGTTGTATTTTCACTCCAAAAGTATTGATAAGACATTACCAGATTTGATAAGGATATTTCTACTCCTACTTATAAGCATTAGAGCAAAACTATTCTGATTTTATATAAAATTTTAATCAGCTTCATGAAAATAGCAGTCTGCAAATATGCTTGAGAAAATTTATAGATGTTATCACATTCCAGTAAAAACCCTTCGAAAAGAGAATCCAAATGATGCTATAAATTCAGTATTTAATCCTCAGCAGATAGTCAGAGTTACAATATTTTCTACAATAATCGACCTGACAAAGTGAATGAATCTCTTTTTTAAATTTCAGATAAACTCTTGGGATAAGCATAATCTCATAAAAATGATGAAACAGTCAAAGGATTGGAATTTACATAAGTATGATAATAATTTCCATTTTCTACCTTCTTGATTTGTATCTGTTCAGAAGAATTCCAAACTTATTTATTCTCAAGAAAGTATTGAGGAAGAAATGCATTGTTTGCAAATTTAGGATTTTTCAGAGTGCTTTTTTATTTAGAAGGGATCCGATTTTCAAAACTCATTTTCTCAGATTCTTGGAGTCTATAGCTTTTTACTGATTTAGTTGCAAAGGACTGTAGAGATTAATGAAGAGGTTTGGTAAAATCATAGTCACCTATGAAATCCATATTTTGGTTATCTCCACAGAATTTATAATTTTAGCTTATATTTATTTACCAGAACATGTACATTTGTGATGCTTATTTATTTTGCTAATTATACTTGCTTAGGAATTTCAAAGGAGAAAAACTGGGCCAAATACTAACATTTCTTTCATGTATTCATTCATACATATATTGATACATAAAAGTTTAAGGCATTATGTCTACTTTGAGTAAGATGGAACAAAAAATTAGAATATGATTCCTCATTAACAGAGGCTAAATTTTAATAAAGAAGATTTTATACTAAAAAATACTGTTAAAAGCATCATTTGATTACTGTGTGGTATTCATATTCTAAATAAAAAATTAAGATTCTTCACGGAAGAATCAATAGGAGTTTTGGAGGCCAAGTATTATTAGAAGTACAGTTTAGCCAGAAAGATATGTTGAGAGAAGAAAACTAAGGGTTTCAAGTGTGAAGGTAAGGACAATATACTTTATTCATTAGACAACAGGGACTCATTTGCAGTTTCAAAGTGATTCTTTGAAAATGATTCAGAAAATAAATAAAATAAATAAAATATTTTCTGAATCATTCCACTCCTCCATTCTCATATGGAACTTCTTTATTTTAGGGACTTTAATCTTTAGCAGATGCTGTAAGTCTCCTGCTTGGTTTCATTTTTGTCTTGCTCATCCACACCTTTCTGGCCATTCTCCATGGTATCATGAGTGATCTCTATGGAATGTAAATCGAATCCATTTCTGTGCTTAAAATTCTAAATAGTCTTTCCCTGCACACAGAATACAAGCCACTGTGTGTGGTCCTGTCTGTTCTTCTCAGCTCACCTCTCATTGCCATGCACTCTATACTTATAAACAAATCAGACACCATGGTTTCATAAACCATGGTTTCATAAACACACCGTATCAGTATTCCTCAATAAGTCTGTCTTCAACACTTAAAAAGCCTTTCCACTCTACTTTATCATTTACCTATTATACCAATTCTTCTTTCAAGGTTTGGTTAAAACTCTATTTTTTCTGAAAAAGCTTTTCTAAACTTTCTCCTCATTTAAGAACAATTAGCAACTCATTTACATATATTACCACAGCAATATTACCACAGCACTTTCTTTACACTTCAAAAGTAAAATTTGTCATTTAATTGGTCATTTACTTGTCTGTTTCCCATACAGGACTGCTGATTTTTATCTTGACTGTCTTGACTGTCACTGTACTCCCCAGTAATTTGTACAGTTTCTAGATAGTAAATGCTCAATAAATGTTGAATGAATAAAAAAGATAGAATAAAATATAATTGCTAGAAGCTTTTAGTGATGGAACTTGATATGAAATTGATGAGACAGAGGGATTACTTACAAAATGGTAGCCACACTGACTTATCTTCCATTTTCCTACCTTGATTTTCTTCTTTCAAAGGACTTTTTTCTCATACTATTGCTTTGCCTAGAATATTGTTTTCACTATTATTGTGAATTAACTTTGGTTATTACTTCATGATGGCATCCATCTAATCCTATCCTTCCAAAATGTTCTTCAGCATTACACTAACTGGTTTAAATGACATTGCTAATGTTGCCCCAACACAAAGCCCTGCATTTTGAGAATCTCAAAAAATCTCTTGTTTTGAGAACAAGATTGACTAAAATATATTAAAGAACAAATGACCCAATTTAAAATCTGTGTCATGCCACGCTGAATTCTATGCATAGGATATAAATCATTCATTCATTCATTCATAAAACACTTACAGTAAGGGCCTGGATATGACAGCCACTGGAAATTTAACATTTAATAAGATACTTTACATGTCTGTAAGTGTCAAGTAGTTTGCAGTATATTTGAAGCAAAAAAGTAAATCATTAACATAATCATTGAAGACTCATTGCTTGGAATTTTCTTAAAACATTAATTTTTCAAACATTAAACATCATTAATTATTTAAATTTCCTAGGATAGTGCCTAGAACTGAGAATATTGCTTCCTATTCTTACTTGGTAAATAATTTATAACAAGAACTATGACAGAAGGATGGGAATACTTATATGTCACAGCCAGGCATTTCTCTCCCTGTAAGATGATCAGATAATGATTTCTTGAAAAATAGTTGGTGTCGGCTGGTTGGTTCCAGGGTTTAAGGGATCATTTTTCTTTGTAAAAGGGATCTGTTATCACAAGGACCAGAGCACTCTTGCTCCTAAGTAGTGTATTGTTAGATACTGACTCACAATTCTTCCATTTTTTTTCAACTGTACATTCTTATAGATGTATTCTTCCCTTGAATAGATCCAGTTAGGTCTTATTCAGGCTTGGAAATTATTTTCTCCCAAAAGGTGACTTTGCATATCAGATTTCATCCTCTACATAGCTTGAACTCTCAAGAGGTGGTCTTTATATTTATTCTTAAGTTTTGAAGTGGTTATTCACCTTTGCTCTCATGAACTTATCAAATTTACAAAACAATTATTTTTGAACTTTGATATGCAGAATTATACTCTTCTAGAGGTTCTGTATATTCCTAGAGCTGACTACATTAATATGTGGCTGAGAAATATCTGAGGATTTTCTAGTTTCAAACTACCAAAGGGTAAATTTCAATAAATTAACATGTTTTGTCATTTTTAAGGTAATTTGGTTTTTATGGCAGTTGAAATTACAAATACAATTACAAACAAAACAACAAAGAAAATCAAGATTCCTGTATTATTTTAAATATTATCTTTTCCTAAGTAGTTCCCTTTGAGATTAACTTTAGCTAAGTCAAACTTCTCTAATTTTACTAGATAGATAGATAGATAGAGATCAGTGTGTTTACATAAGCATTAAGACTAAACTTTACTTGTTTAAAATCATCAACTTCATTTATAGAAAAATAAAAATAAGTATAGATTTTTTTCTTTTGATTATGACTTTACTCTTTTACGATAAAATACCTTAGACAAACATTTATTTTCTTTTCTCTTTTTTCCCCTTAATTCTTTGCCCCATAGCACAGTGCCTGATATCTAGTAGATTCTTAATAATTACTTACTGAATATGGAAGTGTATTGTCATGAGTTTAAGACACCGGAAATTCAAATGAGAAATAAAATGTGATTAATTTCTTGGTTTTGCTACTGCGCTATCTTAATGAGGGGTTTATTAATTTTGTATGGACTAGTGCCTAAGAGTGCAGGCTCTGGAATCCAAATGCCTGGGTTCAGATCCAGTGCAATACTTTGCTGTGTGACCTGGGACAAAAACAACTATATTTTGAATATTAAAATTATTTGTAAACTAGTGAAATCCATTAGGAGTGAACTCATTTGAAACAATATAATGCCTGCTTTAATTCATAATTCATAGGCTACAGGTTAAGAAAGATAGAATTAATTAATTGAAATCAGTGGTAACATTAGAATGATGTAAATGTAATAATTCTACAAATTCCTAGTTTTCTTCTCTCAAGATACCCAACAGGTAAGCAAATTTTATTTATTCTAACTTTTTAAACATTTCATTTCCAAGCGACATGGCTTGGAAAGTTACAATAGTTTCCAGTCCTTTGGTTTTTCTCCTAATCAGAATCATCATTCTATCCATGAGGAATCATGTCACCTCTCATTTGCATGTTACAACAACATTGCTTCCACACTTTTTGCAAATTTGAGAACCCTTTTAACATTAAGAAATATCAAGGTCCACCACACCACACTAATGTAGCTATACTAACTGTTGTAAATAGTAGAATAAAATTAGTAATACTTTAAAATGGATGCTCTCTAAAATACTTTAAATTATGAATACTCTAAAATACCTTCATGGTATTAAAAGTATAGAAGTTTTTAATATTTTTAAATTAGTAATATTATAAGATGCTTTTATTGTATTGATATTTTAGCAACAATATAAGTATATATTTGAAAATTAGCAGCCTCTACATATGGAACAAAATTTGTTTAGGCACAGAAAACTTTGTTTGTCTTAATACTGCTTTATTGAGTTGTGCTTGACACACAATAAAATTTACTCACTGTAAGTATAAAATTGGCACATTTTGCTAATTTTATACAGCCACGGTAACCACCACTACATAGACACATAGAACATTTAATTCACCTTAAAAAGTTCCTTTGTGCCTCTTTGCAGTCATTGACATCCTCTAATTCCTTCTAAACCAGGTATGTTTTGCAAATATTTTATTTCAAAAGTCTCGCTTTTTTGGTTAACTGCATCTTCTGAAGATCAAAAGCTGTAACTTTAATGAAGTGCAGTTATCCATTTCTTCTTTAATAATTTGTGCTGTCTGTGTCATTATTAAAACAAATAAACAAAAAACCAAAAACTTTGCCTAAACTAATACCATCTTCTAGAGATCTTCACCCATATGTTTGGAAGCACTGATCTACAAAATAAAATCCAAGTACTTAGTATGGAAAACAAGACCCTTTCAGATTTTGATTCATTTCTGTCTTTTCAGTCCTATCTCTTCCTCTTTTAACATGCACACAATCGCTAGTTTTATTAAACTAAATTTATTACATATACATTAAATCAAAATAATTTCAAAAGACTGATAATTTTAAAAATTAGAATATTAGAGAAAAATATTTTAGAAACTTTTGGCATCTGAGGATAGAAAATATTTTATAAAGAACACACAAATAGCACAAATCAGAAAAGACAACAGCAAAAACAAATGAGTGTTTTAAAATTAAAATCCTCTATAGTAAGAAAAACTATAACAGAAAATTAAAACAGAAGTAAAGATAAGAAGAAAGTTTTTTCACATAAAGTTTTAGTTTCAGAGAATATAAAGTATTTTGCAATAGGACTAACAAAAAGAGAATTGAAATTAAATACATGGTTAGAAAGAAAAACAGGCCATTCATAGAAGGAAAATATTGAATTTCTTGAAAGTATAAACTATGCTCAACTTTATGTTAATCAGGGATATTTAACTGGAAACAATAATGAGACAATGATTGCATAACCATCTGATGACAAAAGTTGAAATGCCTAATACTACCAAGAGTTGGAGAGAATGAAGTTGGAAATATAAGCTGTTTCTAATAAATTAGAGTATGTGCACATCTAATGATTTAGTGATTCTACTGCTAAGAATATGCACTAGAGTTACTTTTGAAAAATGTTCAGCCTAAACATTAGGATTTCTTTAAAAACTGTATATTTACATATCGGCATGTATAGACCATAGATACTCTCTTAAGAGGAAAATATGAAGTATGCCACATTCTTAAATTGAACTTAATAAAATACTAGAAAATATAAATGAAGGCCCCATTATCTGCATACCAATTTTTTCTGGGAAAAGAAAAAAGAAATGGGACCCAAAGGAGGTACCGAGAAGAAATTCTTGTGGGGATGACAGAGGCAGGTCCAACCACACCCACACATTTTATGTCCCTTGCTAGCATCATCCTGATAACATCCCTTTTGTCAAAGCAATTCACATGGCCCAGTCCAAAGTCAAGAGGTATGTGGGGGTAGAAGGAGGTGATCATACTTTGCCTCTGTGGGAAGAACCACCATGGAACAAGGTAAAGTTAGAAGGAGAAGTGAAGAATAGAAGTCAATAATTCAATCTACCACACCTGAAGAAAATGTGAGAAATGTCAATATTTGTTCATCCTGGTTTTGGGTGTATTGGGGCCCATATTACTCTTCCTTTCTTTTTTCTGTATTTTAAAACTACTTCTAAATTTTAAAATTAACTACAGTATAATTAGTTATAATTAAGCTGCAGTATCTTTTGTAATTTTATACACTTTTATTTTTCTACAGGTTCTCTGTCCCATTGTCTACCTGATGCATTTATATTAATCCTTTAAAACAAAACTGAACTGTCACCTTCTCTGTGAAACTGCATTTTCTCTTTTCCATTGTGGTCAGTGAACCATTCCCTTGTTATTTTTAAAGAACTTTGTATGTACTTTATTTCTATTTTAGCACTCACCACACTTGTTCTAGTAATTTAATAATTCAACAGTCTCCTACCACTAAGTTCCTTGATAGAAAGTAGTTCCTATATATAAATATATAGTTGAATATATTACCTAGGATGGTAAAGTTTACTAATTCTTCACAGACATAGATCCCTTCTTTATTTTAGGCATACAAGTAAATAGGCCAAGTTTCCCAACATTGCTTGCATGTAAATGTGGCTATGTAACTGAGTTTTAGAAAGTGAGTAAAAATTATGTGAGCCACTTCCAAACTGTGTTCTTAAAAACCTCCTAATTGTTCCTCCTCTGGCTGGATGCATCTGATGATGAGTAGTGAAGGAAGGCAAGAGTGGAAGGAGCCTGAAAGCTCTTCTGCTAACTACCACACAAATAAGAAAAATTTTGATTAACTTGATCTCTCAGATATTCAAGCCCATTTCCTATGTTACTTATCCTACCTGCCTAATAGATCTAGCCTACAATTATCTTGTAGAAGCCATTCAATAAATCAATGCATAGAATAAAAAATAATTAGATTGATTACTGGCATTATACCTGAAAGAAAAAATGAGCTTTCTGGGCAAAATGCTGAGATTTACTTTCTCAATGTTTTTAGAGTACGGTACATTATACAGAGATATGAGTGTCAATACACAAAATTATCTGGTAATAAATTTAATATTATTTTTTCAGGATTTAAAAAAATTGCCTATGAAAATAAGATAAATGTGTTTTTGTGATTAATCCATTAAAATTGTGTTTTCAAGAAATGGAAGCTGGACTTCCCTGATGGAGCAGTGGTTAAGAATCTGCCTGCCAATTCAGGGGATACGGGTTCGAGCCCCGGTCCGGGAAGATCCCACATGCCGTGGAGCAACTAAGCCCGTGCACCACAACTACTGAGCCTGCACTCCAGAGCTTGTGAGCCACAACTGCTGAGGCCGCATGCCACAACTACTGTAGCCCACGTGCCTAGAACCCCTGCAACTAGAGAGAAAAGCCCCCGCACAGCAATGAAGACCCAACGCAGCCAAAAATAAATAAATAAATAAATAAATAAATGTTTTAAAAAAGAATTGCATAAACAGCCTGACCTTAAAAAAAGAAAGAAATGGAAGCTACGGATTTGAAAAATTGTCAACTTGACTGCATAGAAAATCATGCAATAAATATTTGTATATATATGAAGTTCTATTTAAAGGTAAACACTTATTATGGAAAAACACTTCTTTAGCTAATTGGCTCAGTGTAATTGAGATCGCCATTTAGCCATTTAAAAACTTTCATCACTAAATGCTTTTAAATATTTTATGAATCATGTAATTGCTCTGAGTATTTTTGTAAGCAATGTAGTTCATGCTAGAAAATGTATCTGCTACTGTATGGGTCTCTCATAAAATCATATTTATGAAGCTTTTAAAGTAATCTTAGCAGACAGATCTAATTTGAGTAGATATCAGTAGGTTTATTTTCAAAGTGAAAAAATTATCAAACTTTATCTCCTTTTACAGTCTCAAATTAAAGGCACTGAAAATTAAAACATATATTGCATAGCTTTTTAAATATCAGGTATTATCAAAATTCAAATATTTCCAGTTGGCTATTATTGCTAAGCATTTAGTTAATTGCAATTATCTTGAATTCAAAATGTGCACTTCCTTATAATTGATTTTAAATTACTTGATTCCTTCCTGCATTATTTATGTCATTAACAAAACCAACTTTTCACTAAGAAAATAATCCAAAGAATTAAGCATTGATAAATTTGCCTCTTAGGAATATATACCTATGAACCATGTCATTTCAAAATTAAAGGAGCTATTTTGTTTCTTTGACCAGGAAAGGAGACATTGAACATAAAAACTGTCTTTATCAATATTTTATATAAGAGTAATTGAATAATATTTAAAAGATCTAAATGGATATATTTATTATTTTCATTGTTAAATTGATTTGCAATATTTAGTGCCAGTGCACAGAGACCTACTCAAAATCCTCTTTTCCAGGAATAGATTCTGGTGCTCTGTTCTAAACCACACTGAACACCTTTATCTCTAGATGGTAACACTAGAAGCTATAAGACATATCAATAAGTTTCATGACACTCCCAGAATATGCTAGAACCCTTCTCATAATAGATAACTTCATAGAGATTCCAGGATGCACATGACTCAAGTTATTATGTTTCTTCTGTAAAAATGCATGTTCTTTCCACAAAATACCTTTTCATGAAGTTTAATCTGATAGTGACCCACTATTCTTAATCAGCATGATGATGTTAATATTTCAACTTTAACTCCTGCATTTCTCTGATATACATTCTCTACCTTAGAAAACTAGCCCTTTCATCATTACCAAGTTTTTAATTTTCTTATGAAATACTCAGCATGTAAACATCAAATCCTTTTCTGTTTTTGAATAACCTATTTCTATCTTTGCTTATGATTGTCTTATTCATCATTATGCTAGTAGAACTTTTTTTTTTCTTTTTGCATTTTCATTGTAAGTGTTCATTCCTTTTTCTTAGTACAAGAACACCATAACTTTCTTTGGGGCATGTCTTTTCTCTTTGTCTATTGTGTATAAACAGGTTGAAAATTTTAAAAATTCCTGATCATAGTGATTGCCTCAGGATAGACAGTCAATCTAATCAGAGGTATATCATTTATATATATATATACACACACACATATATATGTATATACACACACACTTTTTTTTTTCAACACAGGAAACATAGAAAGTCAAACAACTACAGCCATATTGCCTCTATGATAGGAGAATCTGTCTCAAACCGAGCCAAAGTGAGAAAAAACAATCTCTCTTGTCCTTGAGGCAAAAATATTTGAAGCCATTCTCAATCTTCTCTTTTTTAATACCCTGGAAAATATTGCCAGACTTATTTTAAAAGATATACCAAAAGTAAGCATTTAAGTAGTCAGTCAATGCTACCTTCATATGTTTGTCTTAACCAGTGTAATAGCCTCCTAATAATTCTCATTTTTCTATTCCTAGAATAATCTATTTTCACACAGTAACCATAAATCAGAATTTCTGCTTCTGACTATGATGCAATAGCTTAGATTAAAATAACCTTCTTCTATGCACAACTAGAGAAGATAATAAATAGACTAAAAAATTATCTTAATGCACCAAAGAGCATCTTCTGCCAATACACAGAAGTGGGGTATTTTCTTCTTCTTCTTCTCATCAGGGCTTTCCAATTTCTAAGGCCCAGAGACCAAGTAAAAAACATTCTGCTTTTTATTGACATATCAAAACTTGTAGAGTGCTTCTAAAGCTTAGAGGCAATTTTACAGTCTTAAATATGTGTGTGTGTGTGTGTGTGTGTGTGTGTCCAAGTAGTTAGAATGAGCAAAGCAAACTAAATCCAAAAATGTAGAAGGAAGAAAATACTGAAGATAAGATTTATTTATATAATTAATAAACTCCTAGCAAGATGAATCAAAGAGAGAGGGAAAAGATTATAAAAATTAGGAATAAAGAGAACACATAAATAAATGTCCTAGAGCCTAAATATATGAGAGATAATGAAAAATTAGTCCAATAATTTAAATTTTACATGAAATGGAAAAATTCCTTTAAAAAACAAAACATAATAAAACTGACACAAGAAAATAGAGAAGATATGAATGGATCTTTAAAGAAATTAATCCATAAATACAAATAATTCCACAAAGAAAATGGCAAGCCTACATTGATTTATAGTTAATTTTCTCAAACATTTGAGGAAGAAAGAACCCATTAATATCATATAAACTCTTCAAGACATGAGGAAAATAAGACACACTGTTTTTTTTCATTCAGTGGTGCGAATATAACCTACTTACCAAAATAAATATAGCCATTACAGCAAATTAAAATTATAAGCCAGAATCCTGTATGAATATAAACATTAAAATCTCAAACAAATACTAGTAAATTGAATTCAGCAAAATGTAAAGATAATACATTACAATCAAATTAGATTTATTCCTGCAATGCAAATTTAGTTTATCATTTAAAAATGAGCCAAAGCAAGTCATCAAATTGAAAGAATAAAAGAGACAAATAATACAATGGATGAAGAAAAGTCTTTTGATAAAAATTCAAATCCCTATTATAATAAAATAATTTAAAAATAACTTTAGCAGATTGAAAATAGAAGGTACTTTCTTAATATAAAAGTCTATTTATAAAAAAATAAGCTTTAAGGAAACATCATACTTAATGATGTACTATTGAATACTTTTTCTATAACATCAGGAATGTGAAAATGATGTCAAGGTTGAGAGACAATTCTCTGCAGGGCTTTTCAGGACTAATTTTTGATGCTTGTCTGTATTGCACACAGCCTTGAAGAGAGTTCAGAAGCTGGCCTATACATTCACCAGATATGTGGAAAGGCTTCCTTATAGTGCAGTGGAGGAAAGGATGGTCTCTTCAAAAATGAAGTGTATTTAATTGTATATTCACATAGAAATAATACAAAAACTTGATCTCTACATCATCACATAAACAAAAATAAATTCTAGTTATATGGTATGTGAAAGAATTTTTTAAAAGAGAGGGAAAAAACTTCTGTAACATAGAAAAATATCTTCATTACATTGCTATAGAGGGAAAAAAGTCATAATCAGGAAACAAAACACATTAATTATACAAAGAACTGACAAATTGGAGTTCAATAAAACTGATTGATCAAAAATACCACTAAGGGAGGGGGAAGGGTAAGCTGGGACGAAGTGAGAGAGTGGCATGGACACATATACACTACCAAATGTAAAACCGATAGCTAGTGGGAAGCAGCCGCACAGCACAGGGAGATCAGCTTGGTGCTTTGTGTTCACCTAGAGGGGTTTGATAGGGAAGGTGGGAGGGAGATGCAAGAGGGAGGGGATATGGGGATATATGTAAAAATATAGCTGATTCACTTTGTTATAAAGCGGAAACTAACACACCATTGTAAAGCAATTATACTCCAATAAAGATGTTAAAAAAAAACTCACTAAAATAATGAAAAATAATCCATGTACGATACCCTTCAATAGGTGAATGGATAAACAAGCTGTTTATCACTTGATGGATATAGAATTTTTTTTGGAATGGAATATTGTTCAGCAATAAAAGTAAATCAGCTACTAAACCACAGAAAGACTAAGAGGAATCTTAAGTGCTTATTGTTCAGTGAAAGAAGCCAGTCTGAAAAGGCTAAATACTGTGTGATTCTAAATATATGGCATCTGGAATTCCAAGGCAAAACTATAGAGATAGTAAAAGATCAGTGGTTGCCAGGAGCTTGGGGATGGGAAGGAAGGGTCAATAGGTGGAACACAGGGGGTTTTTAGGGCAGTGAATCTATTCTATATGATACTGTAATGGCAGATATATGACATTATACATTTGACAAAATCCATGAAACCGTACAACACAAAAAGTGAACCTTCTTGTAAACTACGAACTTTAGTTAATAATAGTATATCAATATTGGTTCATCAATTGTAAAAATTGTATCACAGTAATGAAACCATGCAACTCAGATTGGGACTTGAACCCACGTGTCAGGACTCAAACCCGGCCAAAACCCAGGTTGGGACTTGAACCCCTGGTCTTTTCATTGAGTTCACACACCTGGTCTCAGGATTTAATGAAGCTCAGGTTCTTGATGTCTCTTCACAGAAAGAATTCAGTGAGAAACAAAGTGATAGGTAAGAAGTGCATTTATTTAGAGAGAAACACACTCCACAGAAGGAGTGTGGGCCATCTCAGAACATGAGAGGTCTTGGGAGAAACACACTCCACAGACAGAGTGTGGGCCATCTCAGAAGGTGAGAGACCCCCAAAAATGGAATGGTTAATTTTTATGGGCTGGGTAAGTTCATAGGCTAATGAGTGAGAGGATTATTCCAGTTCTTTGGGGGAAGGAGCAGGGATTTCCAGGAATTAGGCCACCGCCCACTTTTTGACCTTTTATGGTTGGCCTCAGAACTGTCATGGTGCAGGTGGGTATATCATTTAGCATATGCTAATGTATTACAATGAGCGTATAATAAGGCTCAAGGTCCACTGGAAGTCGAATCTTCTGCCATCTTGGATCTAGTTGGTTCTAACCAGTTTTTATGATGCCCTATGGCTATGTCACTCTTTTAAACGTTGTGCCCTGCCCACTCCCCCCCACACCCCGTTTCAGTAATACAAGAAGGGAAAACTGTGTTTGGTGCAGGGGGGGTGTAATGGGAACTCTGTTGGTTCAGCGCAATTTTCTTGTAAACCTAAAACTGCTCTAAAAAATAAAGTTTATTATTTAAAAAAAATTGACAGAGTAGGAAAAGATATTTGCAATGTATATATTCAGCAAAGAATTCTCATCAAAAATCTTATACAAATTAGTAAGAAAAGTGTAAATAATTCAACACAGAGAAGAAATGTGAAAAGGCATTTCAAATCTAGGCTATCCAAATGGCCAATAAATATGAAAAAGCTGTTCAAATTCATTAGCAATAAGGTCAATCAAATTTAAAGCACAAGGACATACCACAGGGCTTCCCTGCTAGCGCAGTGGTTGAGAGTCCGCCTGCCGATGCAGGGAACACGGGTTCGTGCCCCGGTCCGGGAGGATCCCACGTGCCGCGGAGCGGCGGGGCCCATGAGCCATGGCCGCTGAGCCTGCGCGTCCGGAGCCTGTGCTCCGCAACGGGAGAGGCCACAGCAGTGAGAGGCCCGTGTACCGAAAAAAAAAAAAAAAAAAGACATACCACAACTTATCATCAAAATGGCTAAAATTAACAAAACAATAACTAGTGAGTATATAGAATAATTGTCACTCTCATACCTTGTTGGTATGTTTGAAAGCTGTCATTATCTATTGAAATTGAACACGCATTGCCCTATAACCATGAAATTCCATACCTGGGTATGTAACAAAAGAAATGGGTACCGATGTATGCCAAAAGAAATCTGCAAGATATCCACAACAGCATTATTCATAACAGATAAAAACTGGAATCAAACTAAAGGTCCATCTACAGTAGAATGTATACATAAGTTTAGGTAAAATTATGTGATGAAATACTTTATGCAGTAATGAAAAGTGAATAAGCTACTTACTGCATATGTATAAACACTTCATAAAATGTTTACTTAAAAACAAAACTAATTCAGAGCAGATCGTTTCTGTGTTCAAAACCCTCAAATGAAATACCAGTTCTTTACAATGGCTTAGAAAGCCCCACAGAACACAAGCTTGAGGCTTCTTCTACCTCTTTATGCTTTGGATCATCCTGTTCTAGCCACCCAGGCTTCATTTGCTCTTCTTGTAACATACCAAGAACATTCTTCTCTAAGGTCTTTAGTATTTACTGTTCCCTCTTCTAGAATGTCCGTCCCGTAAATACCTGCAGAGCCTACTTCTTGCTTCTTTCAAGCTTCTTCTTATACATTATCAACTCATAATGGACTTTAACCATCCCTTTTAAAATTGTCTCCCACTCTAAATTTGTATCTCCTTATTTGCTTCATTTTTTTGTAGTTCTTACTGCTTCTTGGCATATTTTATATAATTTTGTTCACTGCTTTACTCCCTAGCTTTCTGAAGGGTGAACAGTATACATTTGGCTTTCAGTAAGTATTGATATAAGCTGAATGAATCAATCAATCAATCGATCAATGAGGGCACCTTAAATTGGGTCTTCTGTCACTTTAAAATTGTGTTAAAAAGTGATAAAATAATAATAAAAAAATTAAAATAATGGTGATAAAAATAATGATAATAGTTTATATGTCATGCTTACTATAAGTTATTTTACATATATAAATTAATTTAATCCTTACAACAATCTTAAGAGAGGTACAAATGTTCTCTTGTTTTATCAATAAGAAAACTGAGGCGTCAGGATGGTGGATGCCTTTCATAAGGCTAATAGGTGGGCAAGCCAGGATAAAAATCCAAAGTCTTATTCATTAGAATGCATTGTCTTCCCCCATACTAAGAAGTGTTTAATAAAAGGACATAGGTGCATACATAGGTGAATAATCTGATTTTTTATTCATTAGTTAAAAGACACAATATCTTATCTGTATATTTATAGCTACACAGAAGACTGGATAAGTAGCACAGTCCCAGTTTAATGCATGACCCCCTTAGCCTCCAAGTTCTCACTATGGGTCAATTATCTGCCACTGGTGGTGCCTAACTGCGAATAGGGATTATGTCAAACCCTTAGAGAAACTAATTCTGTGTCCTCCTCATGGACTATATTCATGGTCCCATAGCTACTCTCAATTTTGCTTGGAGAGACAAAATGCTGGCCCAATACAAACAGATAAGGGCATAATAAATTATGTAAAATAGTTTGCTGGCACTAGAACCTTTCACACCTGTTGCCTTTGTCAATACAGGAGAAGTTAAATAAAGCCCTAACCCATTACCAAGAAAACTCCATAGACCAGGTTGAATTTAATATCCAATTTCCAAATGTGATTAGAATATGTCCACCTAAGAAAGACCAGGTCTCAGGCCTATCTGAAATTCTACTCTTACGTAAACCAGAGCCAGCACTAATGTCATTTTTCCAGAATCAGCACTCCTCTTTCCCCGAAAATTTTCTTTTATAAATTTATTTTTCCCCACTGAATATTTATAACAGCAATCATAAAGCAGAGAACAGGGGATGTTAAATGATTAAACATACCTCATAAGTTCTATAGCTATGTAAGTTATTAATATATTTAATAATGTTAAGGAAGATCAGTAAAGGTCTTTGTCTTAATTACAACATAGGTTCATTTGACTGTACTAGAGATAACCTTGGATCAGGCAAAAAGGAAATTTATTTCTCTATCATGTTAAATTTCACATGTATGTAATTCAGGCCTAGTAAAGCAGTCTGAAATCTTTTCAGATTCAGGCCCCTTTCAGCTTTCTCTTTCATTATTCTTAGGGAGAAATAATTGTACAAATTATCCAAGGTGGGGCTCTGGGCATAAATCCAGACTTCAAGCAAAAGAAGGCAGAAAAAGGAAAATTAAAATGTCATGTCAGTTTGTATCAATGACATATCCAGGATGTTAGAAAAGTCACTTACCCCTGGATACTGGCCAGAAATTAGTGACATCTAACTTCAAGGAAATTTGGTAAATGTAATCTTCATTCTGGATGACCATGCATTCAGTAAAAAATCGAGTATTATTATGTTAAAAAAAAAAAGAGGGCTTCCCTGGTGGCGCAGTGGTTGAGAGTCCGCCTGCCGATGCAGGGGACGCGGGCTCGTGCCCCGGTCCGGGA
>NC_041219.1:20864448-20879664 GCF_002837175.3 Physeter macrocephalus
CAGTGAGAGGCCCGCGTACCGCAAAAAAAAAAAAAAAAAAAAAAAAAAAAAAAAAAAAAAGAGATAAACAGTCACTATGGGATAACTAACAGCCTTTGTTATTGATGTCATGATGTGAATCAGTGAGAATCCATTTTTAACTCACACCTCAAATGGAGTCATTCTTCCTGTCAAGAGAAGGGTGCTACCATGTGGTAGTATAAACAGATGATCATCACAAGAAAAGAGGTAAATTGCAGTTTTGCTATTTTTGTTTTTGAATATGTATATGAACAAAAGACTTGCAAATTAAAGAAAACAAGCAATTATTGGCAGAGATTGAGAATTTCTGAAAGGTCTGATTGAAGTAAAGAGTGTATTGTGACTCTCAGAGCAGGATCAGCAGAAATTGAATTCAAAAATTAGAGCACTTCAAAAAAATCACTTAGGAAAGAGAAGTAGATATTACGACAACCTCACACCTATTATTTCTCAAAGATAATTAGACAGTTATAATGAAAACCTCTGGTTTTCACTCGTAGTTTACTACTTACAACTACATTAGGCTGTAAGTAATAGAAAGCCCAATTTCCAATGGCTTAATATATATATATATATATATATATGTGTGTGTTTCTTGTGTATCAAGAAGTCCAGAGTTAGTCTATTAACTCCAAGATGTCATTAGTATTCAGACTCTTTTTATTTTAGATCAATCATCTTTGGCATGCAGCTTTCAACTTCCTGGTTAAAAGATGGTTATTGATTTCTCAAGTGTAACATTTGACTTAGATGAAGGCAGAAAGAAGAGGTATGGCTAAAAAAAAACGGTAAAGCTTCCTTGTTAGGTTTTTTGTTTGTTATTTTTCCAAATGGGTCAGTTAAAATCTACTGACCAGAATTGTATACTATGGACATCCTAGCAAAAAGGAAGTTTGAGAGACTGAAAATTAGAGGAAAACAAAGAAAATGAGACTGTCTTGGATGTTGGGTGGCCAATATACAATGTCTGTAACATTACAAGTACAGGTTTCCCCTGCTATCCAAAAGTAGAGTGCTCCTATGAAAGCTTTCCTAAACCAAAGCTTAAAATAAAGAAGCAATTACCTTAAGACACACCTTGCTAACGGATATACAACATAAGTCAAAATAAAGCACAGGTGCTCAGAGACACAGTTCAAAGGTATGGTAGCTTGATGCTGAGATGCTGAGTGTAGGTCTGAGCGAGAGCTTGGCAGTCCCACTCGCATTGGTGGAGGTGCCCGCTGCCGCCATAATAACTATAAAACTTGCTACAAAACAAACACTGACCATTATTTTGGCTTTTCACTTTTTTTCTTAAAAGTCGAAACCCTCTTCACATTTCTTTTCGTCCGCGAAAAACAGTACTAATGTAGATCTTTCCTAGAAGTTAAGTGGCATAAAGTGAACTTTCAAAAAGTGGGTGATACCTGTAAGCAAACTACATATTTACATTTATTTTTCAACAAAATCTGTTTTGTTTTTATAAAATACTGAGATTAAGGAATCTCTAAGTTTTGGCAGGAAAACTTTGTGATCCAGTAAACGTTGTCTGACAAATACAGTAAAGATTCTGCTACTGAGATTGGGTATGGCCTATTATACATTATACATATCTGAATCCCCCACAATCCTTAATTATTCTGAAAAATTGTAATATATAATAAGATTAACTATAAAACTGAGAAATAAAATAGCAAGTATTTTATTTAAAAATCATGAGATAGCCATTTGAAAGTATCTGGTTTTCAAATATGGCAAGTAGCAACACGTAGTTACCACTGTTTCATACCGTATGACTCAAATTCATGCTGAATATAAGGGTAAAGGTAGATTGTATGCAAGGGAGACACCCAAGTGATATACTCAGAATGTCTTCTTCGTGTCAAGAACTGTAAATGGTCTGACATTTTTCCCTACTTGCAAGTTAACAAGTTAGTGTGTCACAGTTTCATGGATGTTGGCAGAAAACATGAGACTCCTGGATTAGTGTGGTATTGGCATTAGGATACAGATTTATGGAACAGAATAGAGAGTCCAGACATAAAGTCACACATATATGATCAACTGATTTTCAACCAAAGTGCTGAGTAATGGATAAAAAACAGATATTTGAACAAACTGTGCCATAACAACTGAATGTCTTTATTCAGAGAAAAAATAAACCTAGAGTGGTGTCAGTGGGAAAGAGAGTAAGGACATCCAAATCTGCTCCTTCAGAACAGTAATGAAAACACTAGGAAAAAAAAGGTCAAAATCAACTTTTTTTCAGAACTCTGGAAATGAACTAGATTCTTGGAGTGTTTACTCAAGAAAAATAGCAGAATACTGGTAAGAAAGGTGAGCTCTCTGGCATTTTAATTAGTCCTATTCCTGTCTCCCTCTCTCCAGCTTCACAGTAGCTTTGGAAACCAAGTTTTACAATCATGGTAACTGTGGAAACCAGTGGCCTAGCAATCTCTAGAGGGAACATAAAGGGTTTGAGTCGCCAAAAAACCAAATTCCTAGAAAACTGTCATTATCTGATAAGTAGGAAGTGCAAGCAAGAATAAAAGCTAAGGCAGAGTTGTCAACTGCTGTCTGAGTGCTAAAGGCAGGCACAACACATACACACAGAGCACTGTAGTAACAGGAGAATTACTAGTTCAAGGCATTTAAGGAAATCTCTAATTGGTAGTTGACCACTAAGCTAATTGAGCAGAGACTTCTGTGGGCACACAGGACAAAAAAATACAGACTTAACAGAATTAGTTCAGTAAAGTCATTAATAAAGAGCAACAACAAAAAAATGGGGAGGAGAAATCTAATTTCCAGGGTTGCCACATTATATTATTATTAAAGTCCAGTTCTCAATTAAAAATTTTTGATACACACAAAGAAATAAGAAAGTATAGCACATACAGTTGAAAAAAGCAGTCAATACAAACAATTCCTGAGAAAACCAGACTTCAGACTTACTAGAAAAGATTTTATGTAAGCTACTTTAGATATGTTTAACAAAAGGAGATCATATTTAAGGTACTAAAGGAAAGTATGAAGATAATGTCTATCAAATGAAAGAATATCAATAAAGAGATAAAATTATTTAAAAAATAGAAATTATAGAGTTTAAAAGTACAAAAACAGAAATGCAAAATTCACTAGAGAGGTCCAATAGCTAATTTGAAGTGGCAGAAAAAAGAATCAGTGAACTTGAAAGTAAACAGTTTATTAATCATATGATGAGACTTTTGGGGAGAGAAGGACAGGTTTACTAATCCAGTCCAAAAATAGCTTGAGAAACTCAGGAAAGGAGATTGACTTGGAGTTTTTATGGTAGAGAGATTTGGGCCAAGGGCAGGGTTCCCTTACATATGGGGTTTGAACTTCCCACTGGTGCTAAAGGAGACCACATCTGGGCTTTCTTATCAGCTTGCTCAGATATGAAGTAAAATGGGAAGCCAGAGAAGTGAGACCTAAAAACTGTCAACACACATAAAATGATGGAGTCAGACTCTAATACACTGGCAATAGTTAAAAACTTCTTAGATCACAAACTGTGTGTTCAATAAAAGAACAAAAATTGATAGAGTTGATTTCAAGCTTAAACACTTTTGCTCTTCAAAAGAAACTTCTAAGAAAATGAAAAGTCACGTCACAAACTAGGAGTCCTATATATACTTACTAGACCTGAATCCAAAATAAATACCTTTTATAAATCAATAACAAGACACAAAAAAGTAAAGAAATCGGTCAAAGTTTTAAATGATCACTTCACAGAAGAAGCTATACAAATTGTTAGTAATCATATGAAAATATACTCAACCTCATTTCTCATGAGTGAAAGGAAAATTAACACAACAATGAGATAACTTTATCCCTCCTTTATAATGGCTAAAATCAGAAAAACTCAATAGTAAGTATTGAAGAGGATGGGGAGGTACCAGTAGTCTCAAACATTGCTGAAAGGAATGTGAAATGACACAGCCACTTTGGCAAACTGTTTGGGAGTTTCTAATAAAATTAAACATATACCTATAGTATGACCCATTTTAGACGTTACCCAAGAGAAATTAAATCATATTTGCTCACAGAGACTTGCATAATAATGTTTATATTAAGTTTATTCAGTATAATCCCCTTTGGAAACAAATGTCCATCAAGAGGTGAATTTGCAACTCAGTGTGGTTTATTCATTCAACGGAATACTATTCAGTAATAAAAATAAACTATTGACACACACTACAAAATGGGTGAATCAAGAAAACATGCTGCTCAAAATAAGCAGGTGTAAAAGTACATACTGAATGATTCCAGATATAAGAGTACATACTGAATGATTCCAGCTTGTCTGACATTTTAGAAAATACAAATCTAATACAGAATGAGAGTAAATAGATGGTTGCCTTGTCCTAGGACAGGAGAGAAGGTAGGTATTGTCTGTGAGAAGATACCAAAAAACTTTTCGATGAGATGAAATGTGGTGGTTACTCAGGTGCATGAATTGGTTACACCTCATCAAAATATTTACTGAAAATGTATTTGACCACATATAAATTATACCTCATTAAAGTTATTAAAGATAACATGAACCTGCATAATACAATTTTCTTTGATTTTCTATAATATATTACTGTTAATACTAAGAGAATAATACTAAATAAATGAATTTGAAAATATTTTATAATAGAATAATCAAAAGTAAGGCAAGATTACTATTGTGAATGAGGTAATTATAGTGTCCGCCTGAAGAATGCATTGCCAACAAAACAATCATTAATTTATAACAGAGGTGGCTTCATTGTACTGACAATTTCATGCTGTTTCTCAGAAACAGGAAATTTTATATCTTAAGTATTTAATAATTCTATTATATGTAATATTTGCCTTTCTGGGAAATATAAATGCTTGAAGACATATTTAAACATTATCATCTGTTTCTTTCTAGGTTTTTATGCCAAATAAAAATACACAGTATTAAAATGTAATTTCTCTTTAGCTTAGAAAGTTTGTTGAAAATACAACTATTTTATCGTGCATCCTGTTGGTATTAAATTGTTCTTCATTTTGCTGATGACTGGTAGGAAATTAATTTCACCAATAACTTAAACTTATACAAAAATTAAACAAAACATAAGTATTACTGTGGGAAGTATGCTTATCATTCTCAGAGAAATACAATCATAAATCATCCATTTCTGGTCTCTAAGATAGTCTCAAAGATCTAAGACTTTGGTGCACCCTGCAGCCTTTTGATTCATATATTTATTTTCCTTTTTACTACCCACTTAACTCTTTACTAACTTTTGACAGTGATTCTGCTTTTGACAGTTAATAATAGAAGCTATTACATCAAAGCAATGTGAGCAGCATTAATTAATACTAAAAGCAAGCTCAAAGTAAAAGACAAAACTCTCTTCCAGTTTGATAGAGACAAAAAGACCAGTGTTAGAGTAGGAAACAAATTGTTTTTCTTCTCCTTCTTTGGTTTGCCAGGCTTGATCATGACCCCAAAGGGACAAGTGCATTAGATATACTAACTTGCACTTGGCTCCATAAAATGCCGTTTTCAATTCTAGATTATGTGCTTTGTGAGAAATGCCTCCCCTCGTGAAGTTTGTGTGCAGTTGAATAAAGTCTACTTTGGGGATAAGTGCCATTGTTCTGTTTGGATAGAAAGCAATTTGCTGTACCTGAAGATCATACCATTATTAGAGAGATGCATGAGCACCAGTGCGGGCAGTCCACCTTCTCCTTTCCCCTGGGGACATGATAGGTAATGTAATACACTGTTTGGCAATGAGTCTCTTGTCTATTTAGTGCATATTGCCAGACATCAGACCTGCTCCAATATCTGGTAAAAATCATCTTCCTTTAGGAGAAGACTTAAGGACTATGAGGCAATGACTTATTACCTCTGCATCAAGTCAGTTGTACTGTCAACCTTCTCTTAAATGGTACCTCAGTCCTAATGCCCAACATGTATTTTGTTGTCTGTTATCATTCCACCACCTTGCCTCTGAGGTCCAGTAACGTCGTTCTTTATGTATGCTTCTATGGCAGACCCTTCCAAATTAAAGGTCATGTATATTTATTTTAGTTTTTCTCTTTGCACACAATGCCTAGCATTATCTTTGGAATACATATTGAACTACACAGCTGTCTACTGAAATACAGCCTTTTCTTTAGAAATTCTCATTGTTGTGCTGTCTCCATTGTTTTTTTAAGTCTAGAGACCTGTCCTGAAACCTAAACCCCTTTTTAATCCCTGGTATTAGCAACCAACTCTCATGTTTACCTAAGAATCTAGATTTTTTTTCTATACTGTCCTTTTTTGGATAGTTCCTCATAAACCTCAGGACCTGCATAGTCTCTTGCTTCTGTTCCACCTCTGCCCCAGTAGATGTGCCACTGTCCAAATTCTTATATCATTAATGATAGATCAATGATATACTATGTGTTTCTTAGGAATAAATAAATATACTGCCTAGGAATAAATAGTATGCTTTTAGAAAGAACACTGACTCTTTCAGGAAGCTCAGTGAACTAAATAATACCTTATTTGTTGTACCCTTTAGTTTCCAAAATTCTACTTTCTAGAAGGTTAGGTATTTAAGTTTATGTTGTAGTACTTCATTTCAAGGCATTTATTTGAGCATATACTAGTTCAAAAAAGCACTCATCTTTCAATAGGCAATTTAATAGCCTGAACAGGTTAACGTAACATAAACATTTTGATCACTTTTCCCCTTTCAAGGATGAATCGTCCGAAAGAGGGGACAAATACGCACTTATGAGGGATAAGACTATGCTTATTAGGCACAATATGTAGCACCTAATATGTGTTTCGTAAATATTTTTTACACAAATAGAAACAGCCAACTCCTAACATAATTAATGCATGAGAGTTTGTAAATTTTCAGTCATTTAATTTCTGAAATCTCTTGAATGCTATTAAGGATAACTACAGCCACCCCCTTTATTATTTTCAAAAAGAAAGGGTGACCTTTCAAGTCCTTAGGAAAGAAGTAAACTCATCTTCAGTGAAAAGAGCAGAGCACTGAAAATGAATTTTGTATTTGTACATTATCAAACAGTTTATGCAACATTGATTTTTTTAAAAACATGCACCATAGAATCCTTCTATCACAATTTAAGGAATGGTGCCAGTTAGCATGTGATTTTTTTCACCATTTCCCCCACTTTTAAAACTACAAATTAGATTATTCAAATGTGCTCTCAAAGAGGTTACCCCTGGAAACCACTCTCAGGCTTCACCGGGTATAGAATAGCCTGGCTGCTGATTGGTTTTAGCCTCAGGGAATATCTCACCAAGGCACAGCAGTCTCCAATGACTACCAATTAGTTTCCCAGTGTGATGCTAGGTATTGCCTGTGGTCATTAAAGCCATATTTGCTAAAGGGCTTCACTGTTTACTGATTGCCCTTTCCTTCATTCACAGTTAAGACAAGGAAGACAAACAATTGCAGGTTTAAAATTTAACTCTCAAAGTTCTCAAGTTTAAGATTTTTACATTCAAGACACTTTTCTTTCAGATATTCTACCCATTCAGTTATAGAATTGTAGAACTCAGAACAGACTTTTTCTTCTTTCTTTTACACAAATTTCTCCCTTCAGGTAGCATAATGGGAGACATACTCTCCATTTTATTCACATACGGGCCCAGCCGCTCCGCGGCATGTGGGATCTTCCCAGACCGGGGCGCGAACCCGGTTCCCCTGCATCGGCAGGCGGACGCGCAACCACTGCGCCACCAGGGAAGCCCCTCTTCTTTCTTTTACACAAATTTCTCCCTTCAGGTAGCATAATGGGAGAAATACTCTCCATTTTATTCACATCATTTAACTTTTCATTTTAATTATTTCAGAAATTAAATGTTTCAGTTAATATTTATTGAGTTTTGCTCTTACAGCTTTTGTTAATATCTCAAACATTAAAATTAAGAAAAATAATAAATTTTCTGATAAACATGAAATTCACAGTGCACTGGCATACTAGTTATTGGAACTTGGACAACTGGCTTTATAAATTGGCTGATGGATTATTCAACCCTATGGAATCATCTAATTGGTAAATGGCAAATTCAATCTAATTTTCTTAATACCTGAACTTCTATTTAAAAATAATAATGTCAGTCAACAAAATAACATAGTAACAGTTATCTTTATGGGTTCCTTAACTTAGAATATGATACAATTTTAGCGATTAGAATAAATGACTGAAGTTTCTATACTTTAGATGGGGCTAAGGAGGAAAAGAAGCTACAAACCATATTTAAGGGAACTAAATATAGTTTGCAATAACCAGCAATAATAATTGATTGTACATTTATCAGACAACCTGTATATTCATTCATACACCAAAATACTTGTAACTTTTAGAGCTCAGCAATGTAAATATTTGTAAATTTAGGCAATAGTACGGATTTGGGAACTACACAATGGGCATGCCCCTACTAAAGCTGTATCCTAAAGGCTGGCTATCTCTGGATTACTATATTGTGTTTAATATGGATGATATTTTATGCACTTATTTTTTATAAACAACTTACTGCTTGATCCTGCCCCATTATTCAAATAGTAGTTATATTTCTATACTTTGCTTTCTCAAGTTTCCTTACATAGTAATTTAGATAGGGTTAGTCTTGGTCTATCAGTTCTACCAAGTTGATAGATTAATAATGATAAAACACTGGTAATTATGGAGATCAGTTACTATGTCATAGGCACTCTGCTAAGCCTTTAACATGCACTATTTCATTTTATCTTCACATCAAATAGAAATTATCACCATCATGTATAAGATAAGAAAGCTGAACCTCAGAGGGGTCGTATAATTGTCCTAAATTCATACAATCATGAAAAGACTGTGTCAGAATGTTAACACAGCCAGTTTAGATTCCAGAGTCCCAACTTTTAAACATTCTGCACTATTGCTCCTAGTTCTGGTAGAATAAATATTTATTTGCAAAGTAGTCAGACTAACATTTTCACAAACCATTGAATCTCAGGATTGGAGAGGACCTTGAAGATCCTCCAATCTAATGTCTAATTAACTTTCTTTGTGATCACAACAATGTTGTCACCCAACTCTCAAACAACTTTCCACCAAAGGTCTCACTAGCTCCAAGTGTGGCCCATTCAGTGGAGAAATAGTTGAACTGCTTGAAAGTTATTTCTCATAATGTGTTTTTGGCCTACTTGTATTTCTCTTCAAAGTATTTTAGGGCTCCCCTGGTGGCGCAGTGGTTGCGAGTCCGCCTGCCGATGCAGGGGACACGGGCTTGTGCCCCGGTCCGGGAAGATCCCACGTGCGGCAGAGCGGCTGGGACCGTGAGCCATGGCCGCTGAGCCTGCGCGTCCGGAGCCTGTGCTCTGCAACGGGAGAGGCCACAGCAGTGAGAGGCCCGCGTACCGCAAAAAAAAAAAAAAAAAAGTATTTTAGTTCCCCTCCTTCAACTCTGAGTCAGGGCTTCTCTCATCCCAGACTCAACATTCATTGAATATCTGAAATGCACTAGGTAAGTGTTTTATTAAATATATGTTACCTCATTTACTCCTAACCATAATTGTATGAAGCAAATATTTTTTTTCTTTAAAAAGGCTAAGAGAAATTGAATAATTGGCCAATAGTTGTAGAACAAATAAATGGTGGACCTCAGAGAGTACCTATGTCTTCTGACTCCAAATTAATTTTACCCTAGAGAATCATTCTTATAAATTTATAACTTAATAAATTTTGATTCACAATAGGTGTAATTATAACTCCCATTCATTTTCTATTTCTATATTCTGCTATGTTTTAGTATTAATTTTAGGAACTCCAATATTTTCCTTGTTCTACCAACTTGGCTTTATATTCTGCTTTATGTTTGCAAATAACTTAAGCTAGCCCTTACTCCTAGACTGAAATATGACCATTCAAATAAAGTCTCCAGTCAAATTGATTTCTCTCTTTCCTATCTTCAAAAGTAAAACCCATACTAAGGGAATAACTAGGAAAAGATTTCTGCAGAATAACCTCTAAATATGATATATTCACCCTGAACTAGAAGGACACTGTGAAGACAAAGCAAACATCAAATGAGGAAATATTTTAAATACATAATTTAGAGGGGAAATATTTTCAGTCTAACTATTTATATCATAGTAATTATGTTGCCTTGGAAACATCTTTAACCTGCTTATTTAAACCTATATCATTTGCCAATTGCCCATGTATATATTTTATGCATAGGGGAATGACCTATTTTAACTCAAAAAAAGAAACATGATACATTATGAAATTTTAACCAATATTAATTTTATGCATTATAATTATTTTATAATTCTTAAATGTGAGCTTAGATAAAATGTTTATATTAGTTCATAATTTCCTTTATCAAAATCTTGTTTCAGAAAAGGGTAATGGAATCTGATTTTTGGCATCGGCATCAACACATTACATGTTAAAGTTTTTAAAATCCTTTTCTCACAACATGTAGGTATAGCTCTCATGCAAGGAGATATAACATCTGATTCACTCAGATTCTCCATCCATATATCTTGAGGCCAAAAAATTAGAAATAATTGTTAGATTCAAGCCATGTAATTAGACAGCATAACATCTAAGATACTTTTTTGTCAGTTTTCTAAAAAAGAATTTTCGTAAGTGATACATTACACCATAAAAATCCTCCTTCAATAGGCCTTTTAATGATGATAAATAAAGAACTTATGCAAATCCAAGCAATTAATCCTTCTGAAGCATTCCACTGAAATCACTAATAAGGCACCCAGGAAGGAAATACACACATAAATTATTCTTTTGTGAATTCAAACTTGGGATTGCCATATTTTATTTCTCCACCCTTAAGAACAGTTAGTTTCAGTAGTAATTACATTCCTTTAAGCCTTTATTTAAATTAAAGTGTGGATTTGAAAGACATGTGTAAAATAAAATCATATTGCACATGTTACCAAAATAAATATAAAGTTATTTTATATATTTCATTGAGTGTTTTCTTAATCTTCTTAGAATTTTTCTTTGAGGAAATGCCTAAGATGTCATATTCTTAATAAAAATGGAATTTATAGATATACAACTACAAGTAAATATTTGAAACCTAAAAAACAATAATGAGTACAATGCACATGAAAATCAAAAGTACTATGACTACATTAAAAGGACCATCCATGATAAGTATACACAACCTCATGGAAATGGCAAGTTATACTCCCAGCTGACCTTTAATTTATTCACCATGTTAAGAATGTACCATTAAATAACCCCCAATGCTGCCTTACAGTGAGGAAACTGTGTTAGGCAAAGAAAAAGGAAAACACATTACTAGATACTGCAACAGATATGAATGTTACAATATTCATTATACACCTAATATGAATTCCCAAGTTCATAAAGGACATAGTTCTTGGGTCTAAACTTTGGAAGTACAAGTGTCATGTATTCTTGTTAAAACATGGATCCTTAGTGGTAGCATAATAACCTAATCATAGATATGTTCTCAATACCTATTTTGAAAGAAAGAAATAAAATAATATTTTATAAGTTATGATAGCATAAAAAATTATTCAATTGGAAGTGAGTCTTTAGTTAAGAGGACTTACTGTGTATTAAACAAAAATAAGAATAGAGCTACCATATGATCCTGCAATCCCACTCCTGGGCATATATCCAGAGAAAAACATAATTTGAAAAGATACATACACCCCAATGTTCATAGCAGCACTATTTACAATAGCCAAGACATGGAATCAACCTAAATGTCCATTGACAGATGAATGGATAAAGAAGATCTGATATATATATATATTAAAAATCCACAATGGAATATTACTCAGTCATAAAAAGGAATGAAATAATTCCATCTGCAGCAACATGGATGGACCTAGAGATTATCATACTAAGTGAAGTAAGCCAGACAGAGAAAGACAAATATCATATGACACTGCTTACATGTGAAATCTAAAAAAATGATACCAATGAACTTATGTACAAAACAGAAATAGACCCACAGACATAGAAAACAAAGTCATGGTTACCATAGGGGAAATGGGGGCAGGGGATAAATTAGGAGTTTGGGATTAACATATACACACGACTATATATAAAATAAATAACCAACAAGGACCTACTGTATAGCACAGAGAACTATATTCGATATTTTGTAATAAGCTATAAGAGAAAAGAATCTGAAAAAGAATAGATAGATGTTTATGTATAACTGAATCACTTTGCTATATACCTGAAACTAACACAACATTGTAAATCAACTATACTTCCATAAAAAAAAAAACGCAAACAAAGAATGATGAGCCATGTATACTGAAGATTACATATAAAATGAGAAAACTCCTTTAAATATTCAGGCAGTGAAAAACAGGTTACTATTAGAGAAACAAAAATCGAGCTGATAACAATAGGACAATCTCTAGAGAGTTTCAAGCTGAAAAGATTGTGATTCAATAATTTCCTATCCAACAGAGCTGCCACTCACAAACAAATTTATAGAAAATATACCACCGATGTGCCTTTTCTTGAGAGTAAAATCAAAAACTCAAATATAAAAAAAAAACCAAGATAAAAGGAAATCAACAGTGAAGGCTTTCTTAATTTTATCATGGTTAAGATAATAAATGTTTCTCTAATAATAAATGATACATAGTATATTGATAGTACTCATCAGGAGATTAACCACAAATTTTGTCAATAAAAATATAGAAAATGGAGCAAAAAAATAAACAGTAATAATGGTGCTCAATTTCTGCTTTCTATGCCCAGTGAGGGCATGAGTCTTTTCTCACTGGATTATCCTTGCGTTTCCACTATCCAGTGTAATACCCGGCACAGAGTAGACTCTTAAGCTGTATCTGCGGAGTAAATCACCCTGGTGTGAGAGATAAGGAGTTAATACTGCTTCATTCTTGACATTGCTAATTCTGGAAATATGGATATGAATATACATAATACTTAAAGGTACATATTATGGTGGATCAGAATAACCTTTTGTTTTTGCAAGCTTCATTTTAAGACACTCTTAATTAGAAGTCTGAGATGAGGCAAGGCTTGAGGTGCTATGATTAGGGCACTGACAAAAATACTGTTTAAACAGCCAGGATCTTGTTAGTTTTCCAGAATTAAGGAGAAAAGAGAAGGGAAGGATTCCATGGGGGAAACCTGAACCTCCTGAAATACACTGTGATTGAGATGGCAGAGGTTTCTCTCTGAAAAGAATGACTGCATGAGTGGCTGTGAGAACTGCGAGGGCTGGACACCAGGCACCATAGTCCAGAGGACTTCAGGATGGAAATGTCATGGAGAAACTGGAACTCCCAATAGTGTCTGATGACCTTAAACATATCTGTTTTGGACTGTGTAAGGAGTTATTGTGCCTGCGATCACCAGAAGCTATAAACTAGGGCTTTACACATTATTTTTATTGGTAAAATATTTTATACCAATCTTAAAGAGTGGGCACTCAAAGTGGAATAGACATATAAATAAATGTTTCTGTGCTTATAACCACTGTGCATGCACAATATTATAGATTATTGCATTTTTATTTACATTTTTCTTATATTCTAAAAACATTATGAAACGTATTCACTTACAATAAATATTTTTATTTTCTTGTTTAATTTCCATCATATCTAAAAATTACAAAATATGGAAGTATTTGTGCTATAATAAAGTTGGAGGAAAGGTTATAATATTTGTTGAACTACTATGTGTTTTGAATAGAGAATATTTACTTGTTCAAGTTTTCTCTGCCTCTTTGGTGTTCGTTCTCTCTCTCTCACTCTTTCTCTCTCCCTCCTTCCCCATCTCTTTCTTTCCTTCTCCTATCGTTTCTCTCTTCCTTTCCTTTCCTCCTTCTCTTTTTCTGAGTAACATAAGACAGCTATCCCCAATGTCCCATATCCATTTTCTTGTAAAATTTAAGTTAAAATATCTCTAACATGGCCTAAAGTACAACACTGTCACACATGTATACTTATTCTTGGTATAAATCTAAAAGACCTGCTACTAAAATAATCAAACCCCAATAATTAAATATTGAGAGTAAATTTTAGAAAGCACTACTTCGTTTTGATCAGAAATATTAACAGAATGTGCTTGGTAACACCTGTAAAAATATGTTTCCTTCAAGAGATTAGCAATACTCATTATCCAAACAAATCAAATTTGGAATTTAGAATTTTATTCTGCATTCAGTTGGAAATGTTGTATCAAGTTCAAGATAGCAAAAACAACTGAGAAAGTAGATGTGAAGTAATACTTTTCTCATATCATCAAACACAGACATAAATAATAATAGTAAACAACAAATAAACCAACTAAGCAACAAACAAAAAAAAACTAGAAAATCACAAAAGTGAAGATTAGGACAACTAAAACATTGGTAAATCAAAATTTTATAACTCATGTATTTACAAAAGTCTACATATGCATTTGATGGCAACTGTAAATTATGATAAATGTCATTTTATAGTGGATTTACCAGTTTCACCATAATCTTGGGCATTGTGTTGAAACATAGATTTGTATTAAATAATATTGTTTTTAATTAAGCAGTTCACTTGGTTTTCCAGTCCAAAAGACTACAGACACTTTCATTCATTGACAATTATTTTGAATTTTTTTAATTAAAAAAATTTGTTGAGGTATAGTTGACTCATTTAACATTTATTGATTGCCTTTTTTGTATAAGGTATTGTACTAGATGCTCATATGTATCAGGGTTCTTAAGTTGGGCATTATGGACATCTGGGGCCTGATAATTCTTTAATTCTTTGTTGTGTGTATTAGTTAGGATTTATCATACTAAGTGAAGTAAGCCAGACAGAGAAAGACAAATATCATATGACACTGCTTACATGTGAAATCTAAAAAAATGATACCAATGAACTTATGTACAAAACAGAAATAGACCCACAGACATAGAAAACAAAGTCATGGTTACCATAGGGGAAATGGGGGCAGGGGATAAATTAGGAGTTTGGGATTAACATATACACACGACTATATATAAAATAAATAACCAACAAGGACCTACTGTATAGCACAGAGAACTATATTCGATATTTTGTAATAAGCTATAAGAGAAAAGAATCTGAAAAAGAATAGATAGATGTTTATGTATAACTGAATCACTTTGCTATATACCTGAAACTAACACAACATTGTAAATCAACTATACTTCCATAAAAAAAAAAA
>NC_041219.1:20879757-20901937 GCF_002837175.3 Physeter macrocephalus
TGCCCAGTGAGGGCATGAGTCTTTTCTCACTGGATTATCCTTGCGTTTCCACTATCCAGTGTAATACCCGGCACAGAGTAGACTCTTAAGCTGTATCTGCGGAGTAAATCACCCTGGTGTGAGAGATAAGGAGTTAATACTGCTTCATTCTTGACATTGCTAATTCTGGAAATATGGATATGAATATACATAATACTTAAAGGTACATATTATGGTGGATCAGAATAACCTTTTGTTTTTGCAAGCTTCATTTTAAGACACTCTTAATTAGAAGTCTGAGATGAGGCAAGGCTTGAGGTGCTATGATTAGGGCACTGACAAAAATACTGTTTAAACAGCCAGGATCTTGTTAGTTTTCCAGAATTAAGGAGAAAAGAGAAGGGAAGGATTCCATGGGGGAAACCCGAACCTCCTGAAATACACTGTGATTGAGATGGCAGAGATTTCTCTCTGAAAAGAATGACTGCATGAGTGGCTGTGAGAACTGCGAGGGCTGGACACCAGGCACCATAGTCCAGAGGACTTCAGGATGGAAATGTCATGGAGAAACTGGAACTCCCAATAGTGTCTGATGACCTTAAACATATCTGTTTTGGACTGTGTAAGGAGTTATTGTGCCTGCGATCACCAGAAGCTATAAACTAGGGCTTTACACATTATTTTTATTGGTAAAATATTTTATACCAATCTTAAAGAGTGGGCACTCAAAGTGGAATAGACATATAAATAAATGTTTCTGTGCTTATAACCACTGTGCACGCACAATATTATAGATTATTGCATTTTTATTTACATTTTTCTTATATTCTAAAAACATTATGAAACGTATTCACTTACAATAAATATTTTTATTTTCTTGTTTAATTTCCATCATATCTAAAAATTACAAAATATGGAAGTATTTGTGCTATAATAAAGTTGGAGGAAAGGTTATAATATTTGTTGAACTACTATGTGTTTTGAATAGAGAATATTTACTTGTTCAAGTTTTCTCTGCCTCTTTGGTGTTCGTTCTCTCTCTCTCACTCTTTCTCTCTCCCTCCTTCCCCATCTCTTTCTTTCCTTCTCCTATCGTTTCTCTCTTCCTTTCCTTTCCTCCTTCTCTTTTTCTGAGTAACATAAGACAGCTATCCCCAATGTCCCATATCCATTTTCTTGTAAAATTTAAGTTAAAATATCTCTAACATGGCCTAAAGTACAACACTGTCACACATGTATACTTATTCTTGGTATAAATCTAAAAGACCTGCTACTAAAATAATCAAACCCCAATAATTAAATATTGAGAGTAAATTTTAGAAAGCACTACTTCGTTTTGATCAGAAATATTAACAGAATGTGCTTGGTAACACCTGTAAAAATATGTTTCCTTCAAGAGATTAGCAATACTCATTATCCAAACAAATCAAATTTGGAATTTAGAATTTTATTCTGCATTCAGTTGGAAATGTTGTATCAAGTTCAAGATAGCAAAAACAACTGAGAAAGTAGATGTGAAGTAATACTTTTCTCATATCATCAAACACAGACATAAATAATAATAGTAAACAACAAATAAACCAACTAAGCAACAAACAAAAAAAAACTAGAAAATCACAAAAGTGAAGATTAGGACAACTAAAACATTGGTAAATCAAAATTTTATAACTCATGTATTTACAAAAGTCTACATATGCATTTGATGGCAACTGTAAATTATGATAAATGTCATTTTATAGTGGATTTACCAGTTTCACCATAATCTTGGGCATTGTGTTGAAACATAGATTTGTATTAAATAATATTGTTTTTAATTAAGCAGTTCACTTGGTTTTCCAGTCCAAAAGACTACAGACACTTTCATTCATTGACAATTATTTTGAATTTTTTTAATTAAAAAAATTTGTTGAGGTATAGTTGACTCATTTAACATTTATTGATTGCCTTTTTTGTATAAGGTATTGTACTAGATGCTCATATGTATCAGGGTTCTTAAGTTGGGCATTATGGACATCTGGGGCCTGATAATTCTTTAATTCTTTGTTGTGTGTATTAGTTAGGATTCTCCAGAAACTAACAGTATGAAGGTGTGTGTGTGTGTGTGTGTGTGTGTGTGTGTGTTTGCGTGTGCATGAAATCTGCAGGGTGAGTCGACAAGCTGGAGACCCAGGAGAGCTGATAGTGTGTATTTTCAGACCAAAGCATGGCAAGAAGAATCAACATTTTAGTGCAAGTTCAAAGGCAGGAGAAAGCTAGTGGCCCAGTTTGAAGGCAGGCAGGCAGGCACGAGGAATTCTCTCTTACTGGAGGAGGATCGGGCCTAGAGGTTCTAGTTAGACCTTTAACTGACTGGATTAAAGCCACACATCTTAGGGAGGGTTTTACTTAGTTCACCAATTTAAATGTTAATCTCATCCCAAAACACATCACAGATTAATATTTGACCAAATATCTGGGTACCCTGTGGTCCAGTCAAGTTGACACATAATATTAACCATCACATTGCAGAAACTAGTCTTGTGCATTGGTGGATGTTTAGCAGCATCTCTTTGTGCCTAATGTCACAAAGCTAATACAGTTATGAAACCAGTATTTAAATTCATGTCTGTCTGACTCCAGACTGCATTCTATTTTTAGTACTTCAGGCTATCCAACTGGCAGTTGAAAGCTGAACTGGAAGCTCAAGAGACAGATTGGCCAAGAAATATAGGTTATGAGTCAATATAGCATACAGAAAATAGTTGAATCCATAGTTGTGGAAGATAAATTTCATTCACTTAGGAGAAGCAATATAATTATTAGCCTCAAGAGGAAGGAATAGTTTCTGAGGGAAAATATGGAATCTTATAATTCCCCACGGATTTGGTGGTCCATATAAGTCAACCTAATTGAGCTGAATGAAAACATCATTGTGGTGATATTTATGAGTCATTGAGTCTCTTCTCAAGAGACTTCTTCCCCTTCTACTGTGAAATATTCACAATAAAATTATTTCTTCTGGAAGGCATGTGTGTTTATGTGTGTGTTAAAATTTATTAACACATGACCACAAATTAATATATTGGACTAATAAAATATTACCTAATAAAAAACAGAGGTTTGAGATGAAAAGAATATGAAATAAGTAAATTTAGATGTGCATAATAAACATAGGATAAGCTGTTCTGGGGAGAGAAAAAGGTAAGCATAAAACAAGCTATCTCCATTCTAAACAAAAGTAAGTAAAATGGATGAGATTCTATGATTTTGTAATATCCTGGCTTATTCCCACAAAATTAGGATAAATAAGAGAACTGTCTAGGGTTTTGCTTATAATCTGTGGTAACTATCTTCTAAGATGATTTTCAGTTACTTTTGCCATTTCCTTGTGTAGTTCTTTCCCACACTGAATAGAATTGACTTGTGGAACAAACCGGATATTCCAGGAATAACAGAGTATGACTTCTGAATCTAGGTCTTTAAGGTGACTGTGCCTTCCTCCATGGCTTCTGTTGGATGACTCACTGAGGAAACCAGCTACACTAAGGAAACGTCAACATAATGAGGAACTTGAGGTTTCCTTCCAACAGTTAGCACTAATTTGCCAGGCAAGTAAGTGAGCCATACAGGAAGCAGATATACCATCTCAGGTTAAACCTTCATATGACTGCAGTCATGCCAACATCTTGACTGAACCTTCATGAGAAACTCTGAGCTAGAACTACTTAGCTAAACTATTCTTAAATTTGTGACACTGAGAAACTGTGAAATGATAAATATTTATTGTTCTTTTAAATGACTAAATTTTGAGGTATAATAATTTGTTAGGCAGCGATAAATAAATAGAACATCCGTTTAGAAGTAGGCTAGGATAGAGAGAGACATCGAAAATATTTAAGTAGTCATATTTTTACTTGGTCTATCTTCACCATAAATATGCAAACTAAGATTTCAAGATTGAAACACAAAGGCTACCACAGAGTTGATTTCTAAAGCATTTTTCATTGAACCTATGTATGATTCCACTAAGGGTATAAGTTAAAGGAGCCAAAATATAGGAAAAGATTGACATAATGTATTTGAAAATAAAATAAATATACTAAACCTTCCCAGTCCTTCATGCTGTTCTCAATAGTGAGACAAACCATTAGAGTGTGGGGGAAAAATGCTTCCAAAAAAATTCTCCAATTGGAAAATTCTACAATGCCTTTTAGCTAGTCTAAATATGCTTGAACATCAAAATTAGTTCACATAAAACTAGACTAAATCTATAAAAGTCAGCCAGAATTCAGAGCATCATGTAATTTGTGTACTAAAATCAATTGAACCTATTGATGACTAGTAAACACTAGATGGGGTATTATGCAAGAGTTCAAAAACTGATTAAAAAGTTCAAAATGATTTCCCAAAGGAAGGCATTGACTTTATTGCTATTGATTTAACCTGAAACAGTCCATATGTAAACACTACTGTATTTGCAACTTATAAAATAAGCAGCTTAAAATGAAAAAATTAAAGTACACTGATCAATTGCTCAAGAAGTCTAAGTTTTATGAAAGAGTTATAACAAACCCAGTGAAACTATACACTAATGTAATTTTAGAAGTCAAATTATATTTTAAGCTATATGTCACTTTGTCTACAGCTATTATAAATGATGGTAACTTAATGATAACCTTTGAAAGGCATTTATTTGTAATGATTTAAAAATATGTTTCGACAAGGGATGCCAACAGTGGATGCCAATTCGTTCATTCCACAACCAGATTTTCACTCCCATCTTAAGTGTTATGACATCTTTAGCTCTTTAAAGACAAATCAGTATGGGCCTTTCAGGCAGATGCAATTACTGTACTCACTTCTTGTTTAAGTTTTTGTGAGGTAACATTACTTTGTAGGTAGTCCAAATTTTTATTGAAATATCCCCAATGATGTAGATTAAAAAAACAAAATCAATACTCTTTAATAAAAACATGACATTTAAATGAACTTTGCAAATGTCTGAGAAGAATTTTCACTAACTAAAACGCGGTTCTCAATGTGTGGTCTCTGAACCAGCAGCACAAGCATCACCTGGGCATCTGTTATCAATGTAAACTGCTGAACCCCAATTTAGACATACAGAATGTGAAACTTTATAGGTAGGGCTCAGCAATTTTTCTTTTAATAAGTCCTCCATGGGATTCAGATGCATGGTAAAGATTGAGGACCAATTAGAAAGTAGAAGAAACTGGACTAATAAACACAATCAGAACTATGCATGCTTATTGGCAAAGACAACAACTCACATTCAAAAAATAAGTAGGAAGAGGTTTTGGCTCAGATCCACTAACCACTCCTAATTCAGAAATACAGACTCTATTACTCCAACCACAATCAAAACAAAACCAAAAATGGTATCTACTCTTCTACTACAGGACACTACCTTCTGACCCTGCCAAAATTCTGTCCTCACATGTCTCCAAAAATTATGTTTCTTACTATAAGCATTCAGAGAGTAAATTATCAACACAGTGTTACTGCAATATATTATAGACATATATTGATGCCAATAACTCTGGGAGTAATAGATCCTGATAATTGTAGTTTTTGTTTGTGTTCATTTGGGAGCAACAACTAATAATATGGAATTAATACTGTGACTTTCTCACAGTCTAAAAATGTGGTAGTAAGAGTAGAGGCCAATCTAATCTCTTACATTCCAAAGACTCAAACAAGCTGAAGAAAATTTTCTTAAAACAAAACAAAGCTCTCTGTTACACCATGAAACAATCTAACAAAATTAATCAAATTTTAGTTTTTCAACCTTAACCTGATTTTTCCTGCAAGTACCTTCAAATGGACACCTCATTATCTTTATTCTCAATACCCCAAAATATCTTCAAGGCCCCTTCCCTGTGTTCCTATAAAGGGGTCTTTCCCTTACCACATTTTGTTCTTGGCCATTTAGTTATCTCTATTTTCTTTCCCAATACTTAAAAGAGTGTGATATTCATTTTTATGTGTTTTATTATTTAATATGTATATTTTCCTCCCATAGTTTCTTCACAACAGTGGCCATGTCCTTTTTCTTTACATCGAATGTCTACAAACTAGATTAGTGCCTGAGATGTTGTAGACACAATAAATATGGGTGGAATGAAGGAATAAATGAAGTGGATAAATGCTTGGCTGTCTGTCTCATTTTTCATTGGGTTCTTCTGAACTATTGTTGTATCAGACACATGGTGGGCATGTAACAAATATTTGCTCAATTAAAAAAATTGCTAATTTATTGAAACTACTTTTCCCAGCCTTAGCTTTGCCTTTAAATTAAAAAGTTAAAGTTACAGATATTTTATGAATTATATGTATTCAAATAAAGTTTTTCCCCTTTATGTGATTTCTTGCCATAATTCTGACCTGACACTGACAAGTTTCACATTTCTGCTTTTTTATATGCCTTGAAGTATCCCTGATTAACTCCCAGAGCAGGAGTCTCTCACAGCAAACATAGATAAAAGAGAAATTATCATAAAATTTAAAATGTATCCTTAGATTATTTTGTTTTTCTCTTTTATTTTAAAAGACATGTTATCCAATTTATAGGATTTTAAACATAAGGTAATGGAAATAAAATGTATGTTCTATTTGCCAGGCATAGTACTTCATCTACATTACTGTATCAATTTATATACAAAATTTCTAAAATAATTTTTAGCCCCTCTGTTTTATAGGAAACTAAGTGTCAGAAAAAATAATTAATTTGTCTAAGGTGAACTCATCAGTGTGTTTTACATCTAAAAATTATACTTAAGTCTATTTGATTCTTCTAATAGATGAGTTATCTCTTATGTAACAAATAACCCCAAATTTATTGGCTTAAAACAACCGAACTTCATTACTTTCTACAATTCTATGTGTCGCTGATGGTTCTTTGAGTCTAGGCTGGATTAGCTGATCTTATTGTCAGCTGTGGCTTGACTGGACCTAGATAGTGTAGGATGGCCTCACTCACAGACCCAGCAGCTGGCCATCAACCACAGTGCCTCAGTTCTTCTTTACATGGAATTTCCATCAGGCTGGCTCAGGCTGTTCATGGGATGAGAGCAAGCCCCATTACATAAATACTTTTCAGCCTCTGCTTGCATCATATTTGCTAATATCGCATTGACAGAGCGCACACTGAACTCAGAATGAATGTAAACAAGTCACATGGCCAAGCCTAGATTCAAAGGAGAAACTTCTTCCTATACAGTTTTTAGAACAAGGTCTGAATTGTGTTTTTATCCAAATAATCTCAATTGCACATACTCAAGATACAAGTAAATTCCTGGATGTATAACTGAGAAGGCATTCAATATTCTCAAGGCAGGAGCCCAAATTTTGATAATTAGTTGTTTGGAGACATACATAATTACTCAGAAATATGTTTAACCTATTCATTCATATTTTAATAATAGTTTACAAAACTTATGCTGATATATTTTCTAGGTGGAATGATTTGAACTCTATTTTTCTATAACATTGCATACTTTATTTCCATAAGGATTGTCTTATATTTCTGAAAGCTTATGAAAGATAGTAATTGAGAAGTGAGGACCATTCAATAGTCAAAAGAGATGTTGATTAAAATGCATCCCCTATACAAACATTTTGGTTAGTGGTCAATCAGTATGCGAGCACATAGTGTAACATGGAAACCCTTGAGTGCTTTGTCTCCAATGTATACAATGTGTCTTTGCTACAACCAAGTACAGTATAGAGTTAGAACACTGTCTATTAAATAGAGCATCATTTGGCAGTCAAATCAACGTTTTGAAGCAGGACATAGCTTGCTAGGAATAAGAAATAAAAGTCTTAGCATGGCAATAAGAAGAAAGACAAATGCTTATTTACTGAAATTTGGAAATATATTGCCTTATTAGTGAATAGCAGCATGTGGTCAGATAACTGTTACATTCACACAGCTCTATTATCTGTTTCTATTTTCATATTCACCATGCAACCCTTTTTAAATTTAATAGTGACTGCTTTATAATCACTGTTAACTTGTTTCATCTCATTTTCAGCCTTTTAATTCGTTCTACTGAGCCTCCAAAAATTCTAGAATCTAAATGTGCTTTGAACTTAGAAAGATTAATAAACATTTTCCTATCTGGATGGATCTAAAGGGATAAATTAGGTAATGATCATTTAATTTATATAACGATTTGTCACAGTATTCCTTTCAATAGTCACCCTCTGTCATATTAAAATATGAACTGATTTATAAATGATGATTTATACACTTGCCTGGAGAGTAATACAACTTATTGACATGAAGACTGCATTATAAAACTCATTAAATATGAATCCATTTTTCTAAAATAGATTCAATGGAAATTGGATAATACATTATAATGTTTTTTCTAAAATGGTTTATATGAAATGGTCACTTTGATAGCCTCAGGTAGATGCTATATCACAAAATATTTATTTCAGCTAGAACTTAGTCTATAGTTCAATATAGGTTGAATAATTTTACATAAGCACAGGCTGTATCTCTTCTAAATAAAGCACATATTTGATAGTACATCTTCTTGCCAGATTAGATGACAAGCAATATTCAAATCACAAAATCCTTTTGTATAAACAGGCTGTTACTATAGTGCCAGATTATAACTTTTCAATTACCATATGTTTCTAAATGTTTATTTAGGATTTTAGAAACAGGGTGGCCTTTTCCTGCAAGCAATCAAATAAAATAAACCTTTATTTTGATAATATTTGAAAGCATAAATGCTGGAAAATAGATGAAAAATGATCTTTTAAATCTCAGCTTGATAGAATATAATTATAGTATTTTGACCTAGAAAAAACTGAAATTTACTTGAAAGACCATTCACACACACAACTAATACCAAAAAATAAACATAGTAAGAACACTGTCACACAGCACATTTCTGTTTCTTTTATGAAAGTGTCAGTGAATAGCAACAATACTGGAAGCTTGAAACTGCTTTCATTAAAGAAACGGTTTTCAGAGGGCTCTCTTTTTCTCAAAGCATAATATTAAATTGTCAGAGATACCTTCTTAAATTATGTGCCATGTTTTCTATAATGAAATTAATTGAAGGAATAGATCCCATTGCTCATGACACTGGCTTCTTTGAATCAGGATTATATTCCTATTTTGATCATATCTGAAGTACAGATTTCCAGAATAGTAAATCTGTACAACTGAATTTCAATTTGAAGCTTGTTTATGTACTTTGCTTTCTTCTTCCATATTGTTGTATCTAACACTCAGCAGTTTCCATCATTGTTCTTTAAAAAGAAGTCCTTACATTTTTTTTCTCTTCTAAAATTGTAAAATAGCTTTATCACCATTTATCACTGTATCTTAAAGTGGAAAAGAACAAATGATTAAATATTCATATATTATGTCATATATTGAATAGTCATAGATATGGGATATTGGGGAGAAAATGCTTAGTTTTCCCTATTGCATCTCTGCATGGGCACTTAACTTAGTAGGAGAAAATTTTTTTATTGATTGCTGAAGGAAAAAATGGAACCACATTTTTCCAAACATTCTTGAATTTACAAAATGCTTCTTTTATAGTCTTCAAGTTACACTAGGCTTTGACTTAAAGGTCAGAAAATTAAGCAGAGACAAATAAAAAATACATTTAAGAAAACGATTTATATGATTAAAGACTACCTGCTGTGAAAGTGTATTTACTAGAAAACTTTAAAAATTGGTTTTTTTCTAAGTTGTAGATACACGGACACACGTACATTTATCTGAAAAAACATACTGGATTTGGAAGCTGAAATGTCATGGAAGTCATCCAAAATAATGTGTGGAGATAGTCATAGCTAAGAAGGCAACCCTAAAAAGCCAGTGTCTAGATGCCACATGAAAGTGATATGCTAAGAACAGAAATGCTATTTTATATATAGTAGTATGTATATGTCAATCCCAATCTCCCAATTTATCCCTCCCCACCCTTTCCCCCTTGGTAGCCATAAGTTTGTTTTCTACATCTGTGACTCTATTTCGGTTTTGTATATTAGTTCATTTGTACCATTTTTTAATATTCCACATATAAGCGATATCATATGATATTTGTCTTTCTCTGTCTTACTTCACTCGGTATGACAATCTCTAGGTCCATCCATGTTTTCGTTCTCTTTACGGCTGAGTAATATTCCACTGTATATATGGAACACATTTTTATCCATTCATCCGTCAATGGATGTATATGTATAAATGATTCACTTTGCTGTACAGCAGAATCTAACACAACATTGTAAATCAACTATACTCCAATAAAAATTAATTTAAAAAGTTAAAAAAAATAAACCAGAAATGCTGGAGAAAAGGCATGAGGAAAAGAGGGCAGACTGGGTCCATGGCATTATTTCTACAATTTTAACTTCAAGGAAAATGTAAGCACATTTCAATAAATAAAAGGCATTTAGTCATCATTAATTTATTTTGTTAAAAATTAATTTTACCCAAGGATATTAAACAAGAAAATACAATTTTTGATTGATTTTCCATAGACCACAATTTTCTACTTTTCCTCATTTTATTTTTAGTTTACTATAATTATTTTAAATTCATCAGGTTTGATACCTTTCTCTGTCAATTTTAGTATAAAATTTAATGTATCAGTATTTTTTTCTGGCTATGTCAAATTTCAATAATCATAGCCTTTGCCAAAGTGAAGCTGTTTTTCCTTCTACTTCCTCTTCATTCTCTCCCTATTCTCCCCTCCCTCTCCTCTTTTAGTCTTATCAAATCCAATATTCCTGAATCATTTCTAAGAAATATATATATTCCAGGAAACTATAATCTCCATGAGAGTAGGAATTTCTGACCACTTTGCTCATTGCTATATTGCCTGTGATTCTACAAATGTCTGAGTCATGGGAAGCACTCAAAAATATTCAGACAAATTTCAATTAAATATCGCATATGACAATGTACAGCTTAAACTTGTGTCAGTTTCATGCTATTTCCTCATAAAATTAAATAAATATTTGATCATTTTTAATGTTTTAGAGCAGAGTCAAAGGATCTGAAAACAAGGTACAGTCAAAACACCATAATCGAAGTGGTAGATTCAAATCATTGGGGTCAAAACATCCTGAGTTTTGCCAAGTCTTGTCTGAATAGGCCAGTCCAACCACAAAAAGAGACGGCTGAATGATGTTCCCTGTTTGCTGGGGGAAGGATGTATTTCTCACATTTTTCAGAATACATTAATGTATTTCATAGTACAGGCCAGTTTCTCTGCTGGAAATGCTCCCTATCCAATGCTTTGCTTGGCTTCTTCTTGTATTTCAGATCTCAGTTCAAATGTCAGTTTTGAGAGAATTCTATTTCCATGATCCCATATAAAGAAGCTTCCCCACCTCCCTGTTATTCTCTATCACTTAGTATCTTCAAACTATTATATATGCAGGCACACATACTCATACATACACGCATGTGCATGTTTAGTTTACAGTGATCAGTCTTCCACACTAGAAGTTAAATTCATGAAAGACTGCATACAGAATCATCTTCTGCCTATTCCAATTGTATCCTCAGGATCTACACAGTGGATGGTAAAAGGAAATTATGGTAAGAAAGTGGAAATACCTCACTGTGTTGAAACTTAAGCTCCACACCGGCAAGGTTGTCTTTTGAGTTTTTCTCTTTTTTTTTTTTTCTTTTTTTGATGCCAGGTATGTAGAAGGTACTCAACTAATATTTATAGATTTAAATCCAGATGTTCACATAGGTTCATCTCTTAAAGGGTCCATTTCTTTGGTATTTTTCCCTTGGGTAAGAATATAATAACTTCCTGCTTAAAAGTTTCTCCCTCTTTCTCATAATTCCCTTCAGTTGGCCTGCAATTCCCTAATGCTATAGCAAACTCCCATATGATTATTTTTGGATTCATGGAATTCATTGTGGCCTATGTTAATGGCCCAATGTGGAGAATGTGAAACAAAGGGCATCAGCCAGTTGAAAACCTCAGCCAAGACCTAAGATAAAGTATAGAGTACTGGTTAAAAGCATAGATTCTGCAGTCACATTGAGTTTAATTCAAATCCCAGCTCTTCCCATCATTAGGTATGTGATTTTGAGCAACTTAACTTGGTCACTAGTTGTGCCAGAGTCCCTTTATCTGTAAAATATTATAGAAGCTACTCATACATATTTTGTGAAGATTAAACAACTCAATTTATGTAAAAAACTTAGAACTGTGTGTAGCATGTTATAAACAATATGAGTATTATCTATTACTTTAAAATATATACTGCAAGAAGGAAACTTCTAGAAAAGGATTGGAGGAGGCTAACTTTGAAGAAGTCTGACCATCTTATAGTCTGGCTCTTCCAGGTTATTTATAAGTTAATAACATTTTCAAGTTATTTAACTTATCTTTATCTTAATTAGCTTATTTATGAAATTGGTGTTATAGTAATACTGCCTACCTCAGTGGGATTTTATGAATTACAATATGGAAGGTGCTTAAAACAGTGCCAGGTACATAGTAACACTCTTAAAAAGTGAACTATTTTGATATTGATGCTGCTGCTGATGGTGATCATCCTAGAAAAGTATCCAAAATATGTGGCAAATTTTAAGAGTAGTGTGGTAAGGTTACCGGTGACCTTTATTTTCTACTTTCTGTGTACTTATACTGTTTATAAAACTTTTTTTTCTGGATAAAAAAGGAAATATTAGTGTTGTTTGTACATGAAATTTTCTGGCTGCCAGTGTTTCATCAGAAACGGTCATACAGTTATTCATCAATGCATCTTACTAGATTCCTGTCAAATGCATTTAATCATTAAGTTCAATTGCCATTTGCACCTGTTGGCTTATGATTAGAAGTATGATGTGACTTTCTTGTTAATCTGAAGAGGTTAATTTAAAGGAACTTTGATATAGTTTTAGGTTTGATGATGCTTTATTTCCCTAAGGGAAAAACTGTTTTTTTTTTTCTTTTTTCTCATCACCAAAAGTTTTAGTATTACTTTTAGTTAGAGATTTAAATGATGAATGGCAACATCAAGCTAAAATAGGGTAGGTATAAAAAATGAAAAAAAGAATAAGAAGGGAGATATAAATTAAAGTCTTTGTAAAATAAGCTATTGACTTCCGGAAGGTTCCTAGGCAACTATTGTGGAGTAAATTGCATAAACACTTCTCCGGATTTTAATAAGTGGCTTCAAAAATATGTACAAGTACAATGCATATTCTCATTTGATATTAGGCACAATCTTTTTTTTTAGTGATAAAGAATTCTGAAATAATAAACATTTGCTTTTTTAGATATCATCGTATTATCTAGATAAGCACTTTTGTAAAGTAATTTAAAAGCTTGTGTACCAGCACATAATTATCAGGAAAATTACTTAAGGTCATTTTTATATCTAATCCATGGCAATAAAATTGCAGCCCAGCCAGCAAAACCTTGGCATAACCTTTATTCCATTCAGAAAATTCCATTAATTCTAATTGTTGCTGACTTAATGAAAGTGTGATTTAATATTCTCTAACTGACTTTGGGTCATTTCCTTTAAGGGGTGGCCATGTGACCAGTAAAGGTATGTGAGTCATTTTGACTTTAAATACTTAAACTCACACATACCCTAAATTCTAAGCAAAAGAAAAATTAAAATTAAATTATCCTGTATGAATAAAGTTTTATAAGAACTGTAACAAACATCGAAAGCATATAACTAAATAACTAAATCCCATCCTGTTCATAAATTGTCTGTGCCCACCCTCCTCACTACTCTGTGATTATTCCTATAGAATTAGCTTCACAATTTCTTAAAACCTTGCTTATTACCCTCTTTATTTTTTATTTATTTATTTAATTATTTTTAACATCTTTATTGGAGTATAATTGCTTTACAATAGTGTGTTACTTTTGGCTTTATAACAAAATGAATCAGCTATACATATACATATATCCCCATATATCCTCCCTCTTGTGTCTCCCTCCAATCCTCCCTATCCCACCCCACAAGGTGGACACAAAGCACCAAGCAGACCTTGCTGTGCTATGCAGCTGCTTCCCACTAGCCATTTTACAATTGGTAGCAAATATATGTCCATGCCACTCTGTCACTTCATACCAGCTTACCCTTTCCACTCCCCGTGTCCTCAAGTCCATTCTCTATGTCTGTGTCTTTATTCCTGTCCTGCCCCCAGGTTCTTCAGAACCATTTTTTTAAAAATTCCATATATATGTGTTAGCATATGGTATTTGTTTTTCTATTTCTGACTTACATCATTCTGTTTGACAGACTCTAGGTCCATCCAACTCACTACAAATAACTCAATTTCATATATTTTTCTGGCTGAGTAATATTCCATTCTGTATATTACCGTATCTTCTTTATGCATTCATCTGTCAGTGCACATTTAGGTTGCTTCCATGTCCTGGCTATTGTAAATAATGCTGCAAAGAACATTGGGGTGCAGGTGTCTTTTTGAATAACGGTGCTCTCAGGGTATATGCCCAGTAGTGGAATTGCTGGGTCATATAATAGTTCTATTTTCAGTTTTTTAAGGAACCTCCATACTGTTCTCCATAGTGGCTGTATCAATTTACATTCCCACTAACAGTGCAAGAGTTTTCCCTTTTCTACACACCCTCTCCAGCATTTATTGTTTGTAGATTTTTTGATGATGGCCATTCTGACCAGTGTGAGGTGATATCTCATTGCAGTTTTGATCCGCATTTCTCTAAAAATTAGTGATGTTGAGCATCTTTTCATCTGTTTGTGGCAATATGTATATCTTCTTTGGAGAAATGTCTATTTAGGTCTTCTGCTCATTTTTGGATGGGGTTGTTTGTATTTTTGATATTGAGATGCATAAGCTGCTTGTACATTTTGGAGATTAATCCCGTCACTTGCTTAGTTTGCAAATATTTTCTCCCATTCTGAGGGTTGTCTTTTCATCTTGTTTATGGTTTCCTTTTCTGTGCAAAAGCTTTTAAGATTCATAGGGTCCCATTTGTTTACTTTTGTTTTTATTTCCATTTCTCAAGGAGGTGGGTCAAAAGGGATCTTGCTGTGAGTTCTGTCATAGAGTGTTCTGCCTGTTTTCCTTTAAGAGTTTTATAGTGCCTGGCCTTAAAATTAGGTCTTTAATTCATTTTGAGTTTATTTCTGTGTTAGGGGGTGTTCTAATTTCATTCTTTTACATATAGCTGTCCAGTTTTCCCAGCACCATTTATTAAAAAGGCTGTCTTGGGGCTTCCCTGGTGGCGCAGTGGTTGCGCGTCCGCCTGCCGATGCAGGGGAACCGGGTTCGCGCCCCGGTCTGGGAGGATCCCACATGCCGCGAAGCGGCTGGGCCCGTGAGCCATGGCCGCTGGGCCTGCGCGTCCGGAGCCTGTGCTCCGCAACGGGAGAGGCCACAACAGAGGGAGGCCCGCATACCACAAAAAAAAAAACAAAACAAACAAAAAAAAAAAGGCTGTCTTTTCTCCATTGTATATTCTTTGCTCCTTTATCAAAGATCAGGTAACCATGTATGTGTGGGTTTATCTCTTGGCATGGGTTTCTATCCTGTTCCATTGAACTATATTTCTGTTTTTGTGCCAATACCATACTTTCTTGATAACTGTAGCTTTGTAGTATAGTCTGAAGTCCAGGAGCTTGATTCCTCCAGCTCTGTTTTCCTTTCTCATGATTGCTTTGGCCTTTCTGGGTGTTTTGTGTTTCCATACAAACTATGAAACTTTTTGTTCTAGTTCTGTGAAAAATGCCATTGGTAGTTTGATGGGGATTGCATTGAATCTGTAGATTGCTTTTGGTAGTTTAGTCATTTTCACAATGTTGATTCTTCCAATCCAAGAACATGGTATATCTCTCCATCTGTTTGTATCATCTTTAATTTCTTTCATCAGTGTCTTATAGTTTTCTGCATACAGGTTTTTGTCTCCTTAGGTAAGTTTATTCCTAGGTATTTTATTCTTTTTGTTGCAATGGTAAATTGTAGTGTTTCCTTAATTTCTCTTTCAGATTTTTCATCATTAGTGTATAGGAATGCAAGAAAATCCTGTGCATTAATTTTGTATCCTGCTACTTTACCAAATTCATAGATTAGCTCTAATACTTTTCTGGTAGCATCTTTAGGATCCTCTACGTATAGTATCATGTAATCTGCAAACAGTGACAGATTTACTTCTTTTCCAATTTGTATTCCTTTTATTTCTTTTTCTTCTCTGATGGCTGTGGCTAGAACTTCCAATACTATGTTGAATAATAGTGCTGAGACTGGACAACCTTGTCTTGTTCCTGATCTTAGAGGAAATGGTTTCAGTTTTTCACCATTGACAATGATGTTGGCTGTGGGTTTGTCATATATGGCCTTTATTATGTTGAGGTAAGTTCCCTCTATGCCTACTTTCTGCAGGGTTTTTGTCATAAATGGGTGCTGAATTTTGTCAAAAGCTTTTTCTGCATCTATTGAGATGATCATATGGTTTTTCTCCTTCAATTATTTAATATGTTTTATCACATTGACTGATATGTGTGTACTGAAGATTCCTTGAATTCCTGGGATAAACCCCACTTGATCATGGTGTATGATCCTTTTAATGTGCTGTTGGATTCTGTTTGCTAGTATTTTGTTGAGGATTTTTGCATCTATGTTAATGAGTGATTTTGGCCTACAGTTTTCTTTCTTTGTGACATCTTTGTTTGGTTTTGGCATCAGGGTGAGGGTGATGGTGGCCTTGTAGAATGTATTTGGGAGTGTTCATCCCTCTGCTGTATTTTGGAAGAGTTTTAGAAACATAGGTGTTAGCTCTTCTCTAAACGTTTGATAGAATTCGCCTGTGAAGCCATCTGGTCCTGGGCTTTTGTTTGTTGGAAGATTTTTAATCACAGTTTCAATTTCAGTGCTTGTGACTGGTCTGTTTATATTTGTCTATTTCCTCCTAGTTCAGTCTCAGAAGGTTGTGCTTTTCTAAGAATTTGTCCATTTCTTCCAGGTTGTCCATTTTATTGGCATACAGTTGCTTGGTGTAATCACTCATGGTCCTTTGTATTTCTGCAGTGTAAGTTGTTACTTCTCCTTTTTCATTTCTAATTCTATTGATTTGACTCTTCTCCCTTTTTTTTCTTGATGAGACTGGGTAATGGTTTATCAATTTTATCTTCTCAAAAATCACCTTTTAGGTTTATTGACCCTTGGATTGTTTCCTTCATTTTTTTTTTTCATTTATTTCTGATCTGATCTTTATGATTTCTTTCCTTCTGCTAACTTTGGGGGTTTTTTGTTCTTCTTTCTCTAATTGCTATATGTGTAATGTTAGGTTGTTTATTTGAGATGTTTCTTGTCTCTTGAGGTAGGATTGTATTCCTACGAACTTCTCCCTTAGAACTGCTTTTGCTGAATACCATATGTTTTGGGTTGTCATGTTTTCATTGTCATTTGTTTCTAGGTTTTTTAAATTTCCTCTTTGATTTCTTCAGTAATCTCATGGTTATTTTGTAGTGTACTGTTTAGCCTCCACGTGTTTGTATTTTTTTACAGATTTTTTCCTGTAATTGATATCTAGTTTCATAGCATTGTGTTCGGAAAAGATACTTGATATGATTTCAATTTTCCAAAATTTACCAAGGCTTGATTTGTGATCTATCCTGCAGAATGTCCATAAACACTTGAGAAGAAAGTGTATTCTGTTGTTTTGGATGGAATGTTCTATAAATATCAATTAAGTCCATCTTCTTTTATGTGTCATTTAAAGCTTGTGTTTCCTTATTTATTTTCAGTTTGGATTATTGGTCCATTGGTGAAAGTGGGGTGTTAAAGTCCCCTGCTATAATTGTGTTACTGTTGATTTCCCCTTTTATGACTGTTACAGTTTGCCTCACGTATTGAGGTGTTCCTATGTTAGGTGCATAAATATTTACAATTGTTATATCTTCTTCTTGGATTAATCCCTTTATCATTATGTAGTTTTCTTCTTTGTCTCTTGTAATAGTCTTTATTTTAAAGTCTATTTTGTCTGATATGAGAATTGCTACTCCAGCTTTCTTCTGATTTCCCTTTGCATGGAATATCTTTTTCCATCCCCTCACTTTCATTCTATATGTGTCTCTAGGTGTGAAGTGGTTCTCTTGTAGACAGCACATATAAGGGTCTTGTTTTTGTATCCATTCAGCCAGGCTATGCCTTTTGGTTGGAGCACTTAATCCATTTACATTAAGGTAATTATCGATACGTATGTTCCTATTACCATTTTCTTATTTGTTTTGGGCTTTTTATTTTTTGGTCTTTTATTTTCTCTTGTGTTTCCTGCCTAAAGAAATTTTTTTATTATTTTTCCAAAACTGTTCTGGTCTGGTGGTGCGGAATTCTCTCAGCTTCTGCTTGTCTGTAAAGGTTTTAATTTCTCCTTCGAAGCTGAATGAGATCCTTCCGGGGCGGAGTAATCTTGGTTGTAGGTTTTTCCCTTTCATCACTTTAAATATGTCCTGCCACTCCCTTCTGGCTTGCAGAATTTCTGCTGAAAGATCAGCTGTTAACCTTTTGGGAATTCCCTTGTATGTTTTTTGTTGCTTTTCCCTTGCCGTGTTTAATATTTTTTCTTTGTATTTACTTTTTGATAGTTTGATTAATATGTCTCTTGGCATGTTTCTCTTTGGATTTATCCTGTATCAGACTCTCTGTGCTTCCTAGAATTGATTTTTTTTTTTTTTTTTTTGAACGGGCTCTAGGCACACGGGCTCAGTAGTTGTGGCACACAGGCTCAGTAGTTGTGGCGCACGGGCCCAGTTGCTCCGCGGCATGTGGGATCCTCCCGGACCAGGGCTCAAACCCGTGTCCCCTGCATTGGCAGGTGGACTCCCAACCACTGCGCCACCAGGGAAGTCCCCCTTCTAGAGAATTTTAAATTTCATTTATTGTGTTGTTCATTATTGTTTCTTTACTGTTTAATTCTTCTAGGTCCTTGTTAAACACTTCTTGTATTTTCTCCATTCTATTTCCAAGATTTTGGATCATCTTTACTATCATTACTCTGAAATCTTTTTCATGTAGACTGCTTATTTCCTCTTCATTTGTTTGGTCTGTTGGGTTTTTTCTTTGCTCCTTCATCTGCTGCGTATTTCAGTGTCTTCTAATTTTGCTTAACTTACTGTGTTTGGGGTCTCCTTTTCGCAGGTTGCAGGATTGTAGTTCCCGTTGTTTTTGGTGTCTGAATCCAGTGGATAAGCTTGGTTTAATGGCTTGTGTAGGCTTCCTGGTGGAGGGGATTGATGCCTGTGTTCTGGTGGATGAGTCTGGATCTTGTCTTTCTGGTGGGCAGGACTGCATCTGGTGGTGTGATTTGGGGTGTCTGTGTACTTTTATGATTTTAGGAAGCCTCTCTGCTAATGGGTGTGGTTGTGTTCCTGTCTTGCTAGTTGTTTGGCATGGTGTTTCCAGCACTGTAGCTTGCTGGTCGTTGAGTAGAGCTGGGTCTTAGTATTGAGATGGTGATCTCTGGGAGAGGTTTTGCCATTTGATATTACGTGGGCCCTGGAGGTCTCTGGTAGAAGAATGTCCTGGACAGGGCTTTCCCACCTAAGAGGCTCAGGCCGGACACCCGGCTGGAGCACCAAGACCCTGTCAGCTACATGGCTCAGAAGAAAAGGGAGGAGAGGCTGGAGAAGATGGCAGAAGAGTAAGATGCGGAGATGACCTTCCTCCCCACAGATACATAAGAAATACATCTACACGTGGAACTGCTCTTATAGAACACCCACTGAAAGCTGGCAGAAGACCTCAGACCTCCCAAAAGGCAAGAAACTCCCCACAGACTTGGGTAGGGCAAAGAAAAAAAAAAAAAAAACAGAGACAAAGGAATAGGGACGGGACCTGCACCAGTGGGAGGGAGCTGTGAAGGAAGAAAGGTTTCCACACACTAGAAGTCCCTTCGTGGGTGGAGACTGCAGGTGGCAGAGGAGGGAAGCTTCGAAGAGCGCAGCAACAGGGGTGCAAAGGGCAAAGCGGAGAGATTCCCGCACAGAGGTTCGGTGCCAAACAGAACTCACCATCCTGAGACGCTTGTCTGCTAATCCAGCGGCATGGGCGGGGGCTGGGAGCTGAGGCTCGGGCTTCGGAGGTCAGACCCCAGGGAGAGGACTGGGGTTGGCTGTGTGAACACAGTCTGAAGGGGGATAGTGCGCCACGGCTAGCCAGGAGGGAGTCCAGGAAAAAGTCTGGAGCTGCTGAAGAGACAGGAGACTTTTTCTTGCCTCTTTGCTTCCTGGTGCACGAGGAGAGGGGATTAAGAGCACTACTTAAAGGAGCTCCAGAGACGGGCACGAGGCGTGGCTATCAGCGCGGACCCCAGAGACGGTCATGAGACACTAAGGCTGCTCCAAACGCCACCAGGAAGCCTGTGTGCAAGCACAGGTCATTCTCCACACCTCCCCTCCAGGGAGCCTGTGCAGCCCACCACCATGAGGGTGCTGTGATCCAGGGACAAGAAGAAATAAAGGGGAAACAAGCAACGATGAAAACACAATAAATGAAATTTAAAATACTCTAGAAGGGAACAATAGCAGAATAACTGAGGCATAAGAACGGATAAGTGACCTGGAAGATAAAATAGTGGAAATAACTTGCAGAGCAGAATAAAGAAAAAAGAATGAAAAGAATTGAGGGCAGTCTCAGAGACCTCTGCGACAACATTAAACACACCAATATTCGAATTATAGGGGTTCCAGAAGAAGAAGAGAAATAGAAATGGACTGAGAAAATATTTGAAGAGATTATAGTTGAAAACTTCCCTAATATGGGAAAGGAAATAGTTAATCAAGTCCAGGAAGCCAGAGAGTCCCATACAGGATAAATCCAAGGAGAAACATGCCATGACACATATTAATCAAACTATCAAAAATTAAATACAAAGGAAACATATTAAAAGCAGCAAGAGAAAAACAACAAATAACACACAAGGGAATCCCCATAAGGTTAACAGCTGATCTTTCAGCAGAAACTCTGCAAGCCAGAAGGGAGTGGCAGGACATATTTAAAGTGATGAAGGAGAAAAACCGACAACCAAGATTACTCTACCCAGCAAGGATCTCATTCAGATTTGATGGAGAAATTAAAACCTTTACAGACAAGCAAAAGCTGAAAGAGTTCAGCAACACCAAACCAGCTTTACAACAAATTCTAAAGGAATTTCTCTAGGCAAGAAACACAAGAGAAGGAAAAGACCTACAATAACAAACCCGAAACAATTAAGAAAATGGGAACAGGAACATACATATCGATAATTACCTTAAATGTAAATGGACTAAATGCTACCACCAAAAGACGCAGACTGGCTCAATGGATACAAAAAAAAGACCCATATATACGCTGTCTACAAGAGACCCACTTCAGACCTAGGGACACATACAGACTGAAAGTGAGGGGATGGAAAAAGATATTCCATGCAAATGGAAATAAAAAGAAAGCAGGGGTAGCAATTCTGATTTCAGACAAAATGGACTTTAAAACAAAGACTATTACAAGAGACAAAGAAGGACACTACATAATGATCAAGGGATCAATCCAAGAAGAAGATATAACAATTGTAAATATTTATGCACCCAACATAGGAGCACCTCAATACAAATGGCAAATACTAACAGCAATAAAAGGGGACATTGACAGTAACACAACCATAGTAGGGGACTTTAACACCCCACTTTCACCAATGGACAGATCATCCAAAATGAAAATAAATAAGGAAACACAAACGTTAAATGATACATTAAACAATAGGGACTTCATTGATATTTATACGACATTCCATCCAAAAACAACAGAATACATATTTTTCTCAAGTGCTCATGGAACATTCTTCAGGATAGATCATATCTTAGGTCACAAATCTAGCCTTGGTAAATTTAAGAAAATTGAAATCATATCAAGTATGTTTTCCAACCACAACGTTATTAGGCTAGATGTCAATTACAGGAAAAGATCTGTAACAAATACAAACACATGGAGGCTAAACAATACACTACTTAACAACGCAGTGATCACTGAAGAAATCAAAGAGGAAATCAAAAAATAACCTAGAAAGAAATGACAATGGAGACATGACAACCCCAAACCTATGGGATGCAGCAAAAGCAGTTCTAAGAGGGAAGTTTATAGCAATACAATCCTACCTTAAGAAACAAGAAACATCTCAAATAAACAACCTAACCTTGCACCTAAAGTAATTAGAGAAAGAAG
>NC_041219.1:20902555-20913730 GCF_002837175.3 Physeter macrocephalus
TGAAGGAGAAAAACCATATGATCATCTCAATAGATGCAAAGAAAGCTTTCGACAAAATTCAACACCCATTTATGATAAAAACCCTGCAGAAAGTAGGCATAGAGGGAACTTTCCTCAACATAATAAAGGCCGTATATGACAAACCCACAGTCAACATCATCCTCAATGGTGAAAAACTGAAACTATTTCCAGTACGATAAGGAACAAGACAAAGTTGCCCACACTCACCACTCTTATTCAACATAGTTTTGGAAAGTCTAGCCACAGCAATCAGAGAAGAAAAAGAGATAAAAGGAATCCAAATCAGAAAAGAAGTAAAGCAGTCACTGTTTGCAGATGACATGATACTATACATAGAGAATCCTAAAGCTGCTACCAGAAAACTATTAGAGCTAATCAATGAATTTGGTAAAGTAGCAGGATAGAAAATTAATGCACAGGAATCTCTGGTATTCTTATACACTAATGATGAAAAATCTGAAAATGAAATTAAGAAAACACTCTCATTTACCATTGCAACAAAAGAAATAAAATATCTAGGAATAAACCTACCTAAGGAGACAAAAGACATGTACGCAAACAATTATAAGACGCTGATGAAAGAAATTAAAGATGATACAAATAGGTGGAGAGATATACCATGTTCTTGGATTGGAAGAATCAACATTGTGAAAATGACTCTACTATCCAAAGCAATCTACAGATTCAATGCACTCCGTATCAAACTACCACTGGCATTTTTCACATAACTAGAACAAAAATTACACAATTTGAATGGAAACACAAAAGACCCCGAATAGCCAAAGAAATCTTGAGAACGAAAAATAGAGTTGGAGGAATCAGGCCCCCTGACTTCAGACTATACTACAAAGTTACAGTAATCAAGACAGTATGGTACTGGCACAAAAACAGAAATATAGATCAATGGAACAGGATGGAAAGTCCAGAGATAAACCCATGCACATATGGTCACCTTATCTTTGAAAAAGGAGGCAACAATATACAATGGAGAAAAGACAGCCTCTTCAATAAGTGGTGCTGGGAAAACTGGACAGGTACATGTAAAAGTATGAAATTAGAGCATTCCCTAACACCATACACAAAAATAAACTCAAAATGGATTGAAGACCTAAATGTAAGGCCAGACACTATCAAACTCTTAGAGAAAAACATAGGAAGAACTCTCTATGACATAAATCACAGTAAGTTGCTTTTTGACCCACCTCCTAGAGAAATGGAAATAAAAGCAAAAATAAACAAATGGGACCGAATGAAACTTAAAAGCTTTTGCACAGCAAAGGAAACCATAAACAAGATCAAAAGACAACCCACAGAATGGGAGAAAATATTTGCAAATGAAGCAACTGACAAAGGATTAATCTCCAAAATTTTCAAGCAGCTCCTGCAGCTCAATAAAAAAAAACAAACAACCCAATCCACAAATGTGCAAAAGACCTAAATAGACATTTCCCTAAAGAAGATATATAGATTGCCAACAAACACATGAAAGGATGCTCAACATCATTAATCATTAGAGAAATGCAAATCAATACTACAATGAGATAACATCTCACACTGGTCAGAATGGCTATCATCAAAAAATCTATAAACAATAAATGCTGGAGAGGGTGTGGAGAATAGGGAACTCTCTTGTACTGTTGGTGGGAATGTAAATTGATACAGCCACTATGGAGAACAGTATGGAGGTTCCTTAAAAAACTAAAAATAGAACTACCATATAACCCAGCAATCCCACTACTGGGCATATACCCTGAGAAAACCATAATTCAAAAAGAGTCATGACCAAAATGTTCATTGCAGCTCTATTGACAATAGCCAGGACATGGAACCAACCGAAGTGTCCATCGACAGATGAATGGATAAATAAGATGTGGCACATATATACAGTGGAATATTACTCAGCCATAAAAGGAAACGAAATTGAGTTATTTGTAGTGAGGTGGACATATATACACTACCAAACGTAAAATAGTTAGCTAGTGGGAATCAGCCGCATAGCACAGGGAGATCAGCTAGGTGGTTTGTGATCACCTAGAGGGGTGTTATAGGGAGGGTGGGAGGGAAGGAGATGCAAGAGGGAAGAAATATGGGAACATATGTATATGTATAACTGATTCACTTTGTTATGAAGCAGAAACTCACACATCATTATAAAGCAATTATACTCCATTGAAGATGTTAAAAAAAAGAAGAAAAGGGAGAAAAAGAAAGAAAAATAAAATAAATTAATTAAAGTAAAAGATGAAAAAAATATTAAAAATGAAAAAATTAATATGTAATTAAAAAAAGAAAGAAGAGAACAACCAAACTGGTAAACAAATCCACCAATTGAACCAATCATAATCACTAAACACTCTACTAAAAAAAACCCAAAACAACAAAAACATGGACAGACAGGACCCTAGGACAAATGGTAAAAGCAAAGCTATAGGGCAAAATCACACAAAGAAGCATACACATAGACATTCACAAAAAGATAAAAGGAAAAAATATACATATATTTTTTTTAAAAAAGGAAGAGAGCAACGAAATCAATAAAAAATTTACCAATGATAATCTATAAAGACTAAACTAAGATAAATATAAAACCAGAAACAAATTAGATGCAGAAAGCAATCCAAAAGTCTACAGTTGCTCCTAAATTCCACTACCTCAATTTTGAGATGATTCGTCGTCTATTCAGGTATTACAGATATGCAGGGTACATCAAGTTGATTGTGGAGATTTAATCTGCTGATCTTGAGGCTGCTGGGAGAGATTTCCCTTTCTCTTCTTTGTTCGCACAGCTCCTGGGGTTCAGCTTTGGATTTGGCCCCGTCTGTGAGTGTAGGTCACTGCAGGGCATCTGTTTCCCATCCAGACAGGACATGGTTAAAGTAGCATGATTCAGGGGCTCTGGCTCACTCAGGCCTCTCTCAGGGGAATGCGGGGTGAGCCTGTGGCAGCAGAGGCCGTTGTGATGTTGCAATAGCCTGAGGTGTGCCGTGTGTTCTCCTGGGGAAGTTGTCCCTGGATCACAGGACCTTGGCAGTGGCGGGCTGCACAGGCTCCTGGGAGGGGAGGTGTGGAGAGTGACCTGTGCTTGCACACAGGCTTCTTGGTGCCTGCAGCAGCCGCCTTAGCATTTCATGCCCGTCTCTGGTGTCCACGTTGATAGATGCAGCTCGCGCCCATCTCTGGAGCTCGTTTAGGCAATGATCAGAATCCCCTCTCCTCACGCACTCTGACACAATGGTCTCTTGACTTTTAGGTAGTTCCAGGCTTTTTCCCGGACTCCTTCCTGGCTAGCTGTGGCTCACTAGTCCCCTTCAGCCTGTGTTCTCACAGCCAAACCCAGTCCTCTCCCTGAGATCTGACCTCCAAAGCTGGAGCCTCAGCCCCCAGCCCCCACCCGCCCCGGCTGGTGAGCAGACAAGTCTCTCAGGCTGAGTGCTGGTTGGCACTGATCCTCTGTGCGGGAATCTCTCCACTTTGCCCTCTGCAACCCTGTTGCTGTGCTCTCCTCGGTGGCTCCGAAGCATCCACCCTTCCCACTCCCTGTCTCCACCAGTGAAGGAGCTTCCTAATGTGTGGAAACCTTTCCTCCTTCACAGCTCCCTCCCAGAGGTGCAGGTCCTGTCCCTATTCTTTTGTCTGTTTTTTCTTTTTTCTGTTGCCCTACCCAGGTATGTGGGGAGTTTCTTGCATTTTGGGAACTCTGATGGCTTCTGCCAGCATTCAGTAGGTGTTCTGTAGGAACTGTTCCATGTGTAGATGTATTTTTGATGTATTTGCGGGTAGGAAGGCAGCCCCCACCCGCCCCGGCTGGTGAGCAGACAAGTCTCTCAGGCTGAGTGCTGGTTGGCACTGATCCTCTGTGCGGGAATCTCTCCACTTTGCCCTCTGCAACCCTGTTGCTGTGCTCTCCTCGGTGGCTCCGAAGCATCCACCCTTCCCACTCCCTGTCTCCACCAGTGAAGGAGCTTCCTAATGTGTGGAAACCTTTCCTCCTTCACAGCTCCCTCCCAGAGGTGCAGGTCCTGTCCCTATTCTTTTGTCTGTTTTTTCTTTTTTCTGTTGCCCTACCCAGGTATGTGGGGAGTTTCTTGCATTTTGGGAACTCTGATGGCTTCTGCCAGCATTCAGTAGGTGTTCTGTAGGAACTGTTCCATGTGTAGATGTATTTTTGATGTATTTGCGGGGAGGAAGGTGATCTCCATGTCTTACTCCTCCACCATTTTGAAGGTCTCCAACCCTCTATCTTTTTAAATTGTATTTTAAATACTGCTATTTTAAAAAATTCTTCACTTTACCTGAAAACTTACTTCTTCCTGATAATACCAGTTTGCCTGTATCTCATTTGAACAGATGACTATATATTTTTACTGAACTGACTTTGATAATACAGCTGCACAATTCTAGCTCTCTGAAACTAAAGCATTACTGCTTAACAAGCTCATTTGCAGAAATGTTAATTTGAAGCTTGTCTTCCAGTTGTGTCATCCTTCATAACTTCACTCATCTAAACATAAATTTATCAAAGAACACCTCCCTCCAAGTTAACAAGAAAATGAAGACAACCAGTCAGAAATATCCAGAACTTCTTGGTCCCCTACTCGTTCATAGAGCACTTTCAATTCATACTCATGCTTCCATCCTTTCTTTCCATCTCAGTAGAGAAGTGCCCCTTCCACTTAATGTAATTCACACCTCAAGGACCTTCTATTTGTTTCTTCCCTAATTTTCATGTTTTTCAACCTTTTTCTCTGTACCTTCAACATATCCAAAGTTCTCGTGTCTTAAAAACCTATAGCACATAAACCCATACACACATATACACAAATATCAAATGTTCAGGCAACCCAGTGACCCTCTCTATTAAACATTTCTGTCTTATACTTTTTAAAAGTAAAACTATCGTTGTCTCCACTGCTGATCTTTAGCTCATCTCTTGAGCCACAGCTGCATTCTCTCTGTCTCTGATATGCCACTGAAATTGCTTTGAATGAGGTCTCAAGTGATCACCTACCTGTTAAGTTCAACAAACCCTTCAGAATCCTTATTGTACTTTTAGGCACATTTGTTATTATGCACTACTTCTTCCTGTTTGATATTCTCTCCTCCTTTGCCTGCCATAATGCCTCTCTCCCCTACCTTTCACCACCTTATCTTTCTTTATGTCTATACTTTTTCATGATACCCTCTTCTGTTACCTCACAATAATCATTGATATTTCCAGGACTTCTACTTGATTCTATTTTCTTTTCAACTTTCACATTACTCATGGTGAAGATCTTATTAATATGTGTAGTTTCATCACATGTACTGGGGACTCCCAAACAATATTGCTAGCCAAATTCTCTTTCTCACTACTAGACATCTCTACTTAGTGTTCAACTCAAACTCAACATTTCTATATTAGTTTCCTATTGCTGTTGTAATAAATTGTCACAGATTTAGTGCTTCAAACAAACAAATTATATTTCTCTTTACATTCTAGAGATCAGAAGGTTAAAATTGGTCTCACAAAATCAAGGTGTCAACATGTCTGTATTTCTTTTGGAGGTATTGGCAGAGAATTTATTTCCTTGCCTTTTTCCCACTTCTAGAGGCCACCTGAATTCCTTGATTTATGGCCCCTTCCTCTATCTTCAAAGCTAGAAGTGTAACATCTTTAAATTTCTGTCTTTCTCTGACCTCTGCTTCTATTGTCAAATTTTTATTTGACTTTCCTGCCTTCCTTTTCCCCTTCTAAATGCCCTTATGATTACATTAGATCCACCTGGATAATCCAGTACCCTCACTTCAGGATCCTTAATTTAATCACATATGCAAGGTCCCTTTTGCCATGTAAAGTAACATATTCACAGGTCCAGGGATTAGGATGAAGGATATTATGGAGCCATTATTCTGCCTGCCACAATATCCAAAACATAAACTTAAATATTTATTTATTTATATTATTATTTTTTAAAAAATTGTACCATATACCAGTGTTTCTCAACCTCCTAGAGATATCTTGGCTGATAATTCTTTGTCATGGGGCTGGGGATAAGGGGGTGTTTTGTGCATTATAGAATGTTTAACAGAATCCCTGACTCCTATTTAAAATGTCAGTAGCACCTCTCCCTAGCTATGACAACCAAAAATGTTTCCAGATATTACCAAATATCCCCTAGGACAAAATTGTCCCCAGCTGAGAATCACTATCTTAAGCCTCTTTCTTTCCTTCTCTTCCATAAGTCAGTGAAATGAATCAGCATCTACCCAGTTCTAACTTAGGAACCTAAAAATTCATCTTAACTCTTTCCTCCTACACTCAATGGTCACCAGATGCTGTCATTCCTACCTCTTTCCTCTTTACCACTGGTTCTTTCTTTTCCCCTCACCTGCATTATTACAATAGTCTTCCAAGCACTTTTCCTGACTTCACTACAGTCTGCTTTATCCCTAGTTCTGAATTGTCCTGTAGATCTCACTCAGCTGTTGCTTTTCCTAAACTTTCCTTGGTCCCAGGGTTCAGTCTATCAACTCCTTAGAACTTACTTTTGTTCACTGGTTCATAGTAGATGTTGTGATAGAATATTAATGATACTTTTGTTGTTCTAAACCTGGACTATAAGTGGGTATGTTGTTTTACAAGCACTGTCCCCTTTAGGTTTACTGTGCTTTAGAGGTTATGCATATTTCTCTGTGAACTTAGAAAAAGTAGAGATTTTGAAACCAAAGGAAAAATTCTAAACCCAATCACACTCTCTACTGTTTCAGTATCTCTACTGGTTCATACTATCTGTGGTGACTGAACTGGATATTGACCTTCCCTTTAGAATAAGTTACTGTCAAGTAGACAAAATTGACAAAAATGATATTAAATTGTCAAAATAGCCATAAAGTACACATTAATCATGGCTAACATAGTTTCTTTAACAACGTTGAAATATTTTTTTCAGTTTATCATGATTTTAAAATATTAATAACCCTACTGTATTTATTTTAAGCCATTGCACACACTAAGAGCAATGCTTATATTCTTAATTAAGGTGGTATTCCTGATGTACCTTGCTGTTTCCCAGTGAATTAATAAACAAATGAGTTCAGGGAAATAATAAATAAATAAAGTTCAACTATCCAAGAATAAATATCTCAAGTTGTGCTAATAAATCTTCATATTCCAATTCTTCAATTAGTTTTATTATAGTAAGTATTCTCCTAAAAAGAAAACCACTTTAGAGACGATAAAGAGAAAACAAGAGGAAGACCAATGGAGATAAAAGCATAGCAAAAGAAAGAGGAAAGAAGGGAGAGAAAGCAGTTTAAGATATTAATTATGAAAGAATATTTCCATTAAGTTTTAAACCAATTTCTTCACATTATGATTTTCCTTAGAATAACTTATAAACGTCTTAACAAAATACATGTCTACTCTGTTTCCTGAATATTTCTCAGAAAATAATTTTAAGTTAAAGATTCAGGAGTTAGAGTACCTTGTTATAAACATTGTTTCCCTAAAAGCAGACAAATTTCCCACAGGAAAAAAAAAATAATTTTGATACTTGAATTCTTATTGACTAACAAAATATTTTTCAAGTGAGTTTTTACAGAATAAAAATTTCTTCACATTATAGGCATGTTTTAGCAGGAAGATGTACACACCTTCAAATCTCTATCTCAAAACACATCTTTTCCAACTAATAGGACTTGTTTAAATACAATATAAACTTTAATCCATATATAACAGCTTCAATTTTAGCCAAATCCATATATTACTTCAATGTTATTCACTTAATATTTTCCTTTAATTTGAATCACTCTTTTCTAGCTTCATTTTAATAATAATATTCATTGATTCATCCATTTGATTTCTAGTTATATTTTTCAATGTATTTGAAAATAAAAATACTTTTTAACTGAAAAATACATTTTATATTTATGACTCACAGCCCTTTAGCCAACAGTGTACTACGTACAAGAAAGATATATATACTAAAACATGCATTAAATAAAGACTTGAATAGGTGCCAAAATTGGAATTCAAAGCAATGGAACTAGTGATATAGTGTTGCTCTATATACTCTCTGACTAAATCCTTGAATGCATTAGGAATATGTGGCAAATTATTCCTGAATAGAGTGTGTGTGTGTTTGTGCATAAGAATGTGTGTGTACACGTTTCATCTGTGTTACAGCTTTAATCCTACATTAGAATGAAAAAATGCAGAGTTAACTATAAAACACTTTAATTTCAGCTGAATAAGAAACTCAAAGATTATCTCCACGTTGCTGCTAGAATGTTAAATGTTCTTCTGTAAGTTTAAGGTCAAAGAGATAAAATATAGATTAGGCACTTATATTTCTACCTAGATTTTCAGAAGCCCTTTTAAGAAGACAGTTCTCATTAAATGCATGGTTATAAATCCTATTTAAAATAACTCACCTTAAGTTTTATTTTATCTGTAGATTTTTTTAAACTTTTATCACCAAAATCATGGCCCTTTCAAAAACTAATAGTGATAATTTGTGGTATTTTATGATGCCATTTCAACCATACCTTACTGCATAGGGCAAGAAAGGATACTTTTCCCATGTTCCCCACATCAAACTAGCCAGAGACTTTATGAACTAAAAGAATATTTTTACTTTAAAGATTAGTTTCTACTGCTTGAATAATGTGTGAGATTAAAATAATGTCAGGGAGACTTATTTTAAAATAATATACATATTCTTAGTTCAGAATAAAATACATAAATCAACTTAGTCAATTCCTCTCTAGTAAATATTTTCACAAATTATGGGAATAATCTTTATCTCCTTCCTCTCCCTCACATCCCATCCCTTTTGTCTTGAATCAGTCATGAAATTCTGTGGTTTCTATAAGCATTATATCCCCCCAATTCTGCTTTACTCTTTTATAGTTTTTCTTATTAATGTATAATCCTGATTGTATCACTCCATTGCTCAAAACCTTTTAAGGATGCCACTGAAGGACACACTTTTTACTATTCCATCTGCCCACCTTTATATCTTGCATCTCCCACAACTTGCCCATATGTGTCCTATGCAGACATCATGAATTACTTTCTCTCCTCCAATGGGCCCTGCTCACTCATGTGGTCCTTATCTTTTTATAGACAGTCCTCTTGATTTATAATGTCTTTTCCCCAGCATGTTTTGTTTGCTTGAATAAACTTCTAATTATTACACAAACCAGCTCAACATCAACTCCTCTCTTAAGCTGACAGTGGCCCTCCCACACATAGTTAACCAGTGTTCGGTGCTCTTCCTCATGTTTATTAACAAATCATATCTCAATCTCAATCCCTTTGTCTCTGTCCCTCTCTCTCTCTCCCCTCCTTCCTGTCTCCTAAGAATAGTGGACACCTTGAGGAAAAGGATCTTATGTATTTCCTAATTTAACCATCAAAATCATGAGAAATACAGATATATAGATACTTGTTTGCATCCAAACAAGAACGTTAGTTTTTGATAGATAGAACATGTCTATTTATCTTCCCCCAAACGTACTCTGTAACCTTATAAGAGCAGAGGCGTTTATTTGTTACTTAACGTACACACATATGTTTCTTTATTAGTACCTAGTAATACCTAACTTGTCAGACTGTTAGAATAAATAAATAAAACATCACAGAGTTTGGTACATGGTAAGAGTGAAAGAAATCCTATTTTATTATGTAGTCATAATACCACATGTATTTTTTATACACAAAATACAATTAGAGAACATGGAAAACAAAAGGAACCAATGGTGCTACCTGAAATTGTGCACTTCTTTCATTTTATCTATAAGAAAACTGAGGCACAGTGGAGTTAAGTAACTTGCCTATGAGCCTGTAGTTCAGGGTTATGAAAGAGTGAGAACTAGAGTCCATTTTATTTAGTAATCTTTGGTTTCTATGCACTCTCACACATTCAAAATGTACTTATTGGCTAGTGAATATATCCTTCAAAATTAAGGGTGAAAACAAACACATCTGTAGAGAGACAAAACCTAAGAAGATTCATTTCCAGCAGACCTTCACTACAAAAAGATATTTCTGCAGGCTAAAGGTAAAACATAACCAGCTCAATATTCACAGTACAGGAATGGAGGAAGAGCACTACAAATGGGGATTGGTTCAAGATGGCGGAGTACAAGGACGCGCTCTCACTCCCTATTGCGAGAACACCAGAATCACAACTAAGTGCTGAACAATCATCAACAGGAAGACACTGGAACACACCAAAAAAGATACCCCACATCCAAAGACAAAGGAGAAGCCACAATGAGATGGTAGGAGGGGTGCAATCACAATAAAATCAAATGCCATAACTGCTGGGTGGGTGACACAAACTGAAGAACACTTATATCACAGAAGTCCACCCACTGGAGTGAAGGTTCTGAGCCCCACGTCAGGCTTCCCAATCTGGGGGTCTGGCAATGGAAGCAGGAATTCCTAGAGAATCAGACTTTGAAGGCTAGCGGAATTTGATTGCAGGACTTTGACAGGACTGGGGGAAACAGAGACTCCACTCTTGGAGGGCACACAAAAAGTAGTGTGCACATTGGGACCCAGGGGAAGGAGCAGTGACGCCATAGGAGACTGAACCAGACCTACCTGCTAGTGTTAGAGGGTCTCCTTCAGAGGCAAGGGTGGCTGTGTCTCACTGTGAGGACAAGGACACTGGCAGCAGAAGCTCTGGGAAGTACTCCTTGGCATGAGACCTCCCAAAGTCCGCCATTAGCCCCACCAAAAAGCCTGGGTAGGCTCCAGGGTTGGGTAGCCTCAGGCCAAACAACCAACAGGGAGGGAACCCAGCCCCACTGATCAGCACACAAGTGGATTAAAGTTTTACTGAGCTCTGCCCACCAAAGCAACAGTCAGCTCGACCCACCACCAATCACTCCCAGCAGGAAACTTGCACAAGCCTCTTAGATAGCCCCATCCACCAGAAGGCAGATAGCAGAAGCAAGAAGTACAATCCTGCAGCCTGTGGAACAAAAACCACATTCACAGAAAGATAGACAAGATGAAAGGGCAAAGGGCTAGGTACCAGATGAAGAAACAAGATAAAACCCCAGAAAAAGAACAAAATGAAGTGGAGATAGGAAACCTTCGGAAAAAGAATTCAGAATAATGATAGTGAAGATGATCCAGGACATTGGAAAAAGAATGGAGGC
>NC_041219.1:20913765-20915229 GCF_002837175.3 Physeter macrocephalus
GAGTCCCATACAGGATAAACCCAAGGAGAAACACGCCGAGACACATAGTAATCAAATTGGCAAAAATTAAAGACAAAGAAAAATTATTGAAAGCAGCAAGGGAAAAATGACAAATAACATACAAGGGAACTCCCATAAGGTTAACAGCTGATTTCTCAGCAGAAACTCTACAAGCCAGAAGGGAGTGGCATGATATACTTAAAGTGATGAAAGGGAAGAACCTACCACCAAGATTACTCTACCGGCAAGGATCTCATTCAGATTTGATGGAGAAACCAAAAGCTTTACAGAGAAGCAAAAGCTAAGAGAATTCAGCACCACCAAACCAGCTCTACAACAAATGCTAAAGGAACTTCTCTAAGTGGGAAACACAAAAGAAGAAAAGGATCTACAAAAACAAACCCAAAACAATTAAGAAAATGGTAATAGAGACATACATATCGATAATTACCTTAAACATGAATGGATTAAATGCTCCACCCAAAAGACACCGGCTTGCTAAATGGATACAAAAACAAGACCCATATATATGCCATCTACAAGAGACCCACTTCAGAGCTAGGGACACATTCAGACTGAAAGTGAGGGAATGGAAAAAGATATTCCATGCAAATGGAAATAAAAAGAAAGCTCAAGTAGCAATACTCATACCAGATAAAATAGACATTAAAATAAAGAATGTTACAAGAGACAAGGAAGGACACTACATAATGATCAAGTGATCAATCCAAGAAGAAGATTTAACAATTATAAATATATATGCACCAAACATAGGAGTGCCTCAATACATAAGGCAACTGCTAACAGCTATAAAAGAGGAAATCGACAATAACATAATAATAGTGGGGGACTTTAACACCTCACTTACACCAATGGACAGACCATCCAAAGAGAAAAGTAATAAGGAAACACAAGCTTTAAATGACACAACAGACCAGATAGATTTAATTGATATTTATAGGACATTCCATCCCAAAACAGCAGATTACACTTTCTTCTCAAGTGTGCATGGAACATTCTTCAGGATAGATCACATCTTGGGTTACAAATCAAGCCTCAGTAAATTTCATAAAATTGAAATCATATCAAGCATGTTTTCTGACCACAATCCTATGAGATTAGAAATCAATTACAGGGAAAAAAACGTTAAAAACCCATGTAGGCTAAACGATACATTACTAAATAACCAAGAGATCACTGAAGAAAACAAAGAGAAAATCAAAAAATACCTAGAGACAAATGATAATGAAAACACGATGATCCAAAACCTATGGGCTGTAGCAAAAGCAGTTCTAAGAGGTAAGTTTAAAGCTATACAAGCCTACCTCAAGAAACAAGAAAAATCTCAAATAAACCATCTAATCTTACACCTAAAGGAGCTAGAGAAAGAAGAACAAACAAAACCCAAAGTTAGCAGAAGGAAAGAAATCATAAAGATCAGATCAGAAATAAATGAAATAGAAA